>NC_067139.1:28745076-28800076 GCF_903995435.1 Acomys russatus | reverse complement strand
GGGATCTATGGCCTCAAAGGTGAAGACGAGGACAGAGCCGCCAGCCCAAAAGAGCAGGAGTGATTGGGTGGTGTTAATCAGATGGATGCCCCACAGCCCTGTATCAGGAAAGAAAATGTGTTTGAGATTAGCACATTATCAGAAAAATGCTTGCACTTATCTTATTCCTTGAATAAGTTGCAAGCTATTTCTCCTCCTCGCTCACAGCAGCAGACTAGTGAGCCAAACCTGGAGTCAGAAAATGTTGAAATGTTGTCAGATGGGGAAAGTTATTTTCGTGGGTCTGTGTTGCCACATCAGCTAGCAGTGTATTGGGTCCCTATGGGGTACAGGCATGATAGAGCAGCTCTGGTCTCCTGGACAATCCTTAACTCTGTCCTGGAGGCACAATGGGCAGGAAAAGTATTGAGTTGGATAGGTTCTGCCCCAGGGCTGGGGAGACAGCTCAGCTAGTAAAGTGTAGAGTCCAGATCCCCAGCACCCATGGCCGGGCATGGTGCATATCCATAAATGGTGCTATGTATAATCCTACTGATGGGGAGGTAGAGGCAGACCAGTTACTGGAGATAAATGGCCAGTCTGAGCTGGTGAGCTCCAGGTTCAGTGTGAAAATGCCTCAGAAAATGAAGTGGAGACCTGATTGAGGAAAACGCCTGACATTGGCCTTAGGTACACACGCTTGTGCAAGCATGCATGTTCGTGTGCATGCATGCACTCATCCCTATGCAACCTTGTGCACACATACACAAAAAGAAGACTGGAAGAAGGGAGAGAGAACAGGGGAGGGGAGGGATGAGAGAAGATGAAGAGTTGGTCCTAGAATTTCTTCAGCATCCCTTACGTGCATGTCCTAACCAAGACAGCCCCCAAACCCTGCTCACTCCTGAGCCTGCATTCAACCACTTTGTAGATCTGGCATGTCCAGGGTGATCCTCTCCTGCCTCTTCACCATCCTCGGTACCCTATACTGGGCCGTGGCTCCTGCTACTTGAATTCCACCCAGCAAACCTCCTGACTTCCCGTACTTCCTCCTCTCTGTGAACTCAACCACCTTTTATATAGGAACATGGCCCTGTTTAACCCTGCAGAGTCTCCACGGCCTTCGAGGGACATCTTGGGTGGAGGCGGCCTCTACTTAACCCACTTCCTTCCCTTCTTACACTGCGTTTGTACTTCCTTAGATGTAGAAGTCCCCTTCTGTGCCTCCACATGCCTCCACATAATCTCTATCCTCTATCTAGAGCTATTTTCTTCCTGGTTTCATATAGCAGTTCCTGTGTGTGTTCCAAATGCAATATGGCTGTCGCCTTCCAGGAGCCGACCTTGACTTTCTCCATGTGGTTTCTCAGAGCCAGACTGGAATTTCTACCCATAAAACTCTAGGATTTTTCACTCTATTCTCTCCATGTCTCTGCCCACTGATAACTGTCTTTCAGGTCTGTTTGATGCCTCTGGTATAGGTCAGGCAAAGCCTTAGGAACTTGCTCATCAAACAGGTGGAATCTTAAGAATAAAAGTGGCAATGGGCATAAAAGGAATGTCACACACGGCAGTCATTTGTGCCACTTCCTCAGGCCATGTCTCATGGCCACACCCCGCCAGAGTAGGCCAGATAATATTTTCTGAGAACTCTGTGTTCAGCTTTTTAATCACAATTACTCTACTTGTTGCCCTCTCCCCCATGGGCTCATGTGTGAACAATGAAAGGAAGTGTATTTTTAAAACTGTTGACACGGATGGTTAGAGAAGACAGATGCACTAGAAGAAGCATCGCTGCAGCTTTCTGACAGTGAAAGAGTTTGGATTTTTGTCGTTCAACCTGCACTACTAAAGAATCATTGTGCAAATTTAACCAGGTGCCTAAAAGCCTTTGACCTACCTGAGCATGCAAAATAGAACCCAGTCTAGTGGCACACTCCATGACTGCCCAGCTTCTCAATAAACAGGAGGTTTTGAGTGTGCCTGGGCTCCTGTGGGCTAGCAGATAAACAGACTGATGTGGTGGTCCATCCTGGAAGAGGGGTAGCCCAGGACATTGGAGCCTGCTCCTTCTGATTGTTCGTTTGTTTTAGCTGGCCTTGGGGATTGTGCAGTTTGACTGAGTAGTCACAACAGATGATGCTAGAATTATTCCATTGTTGTCATTGCATCATAACTGTCTTCCAGGCCATCTTTTCACAGGACAATGACATCATTTTACTAAAATAGGTTTCCAGGGATGCCCTGTGGGCTTAAACAGCAGAAACCGTTTCACCACTCTAGAAGCCAAGAATCAGAGATAACCGTGTAGGCAGGGCCAACCTCCCTCTGATGATGTTAGGGCAGGGTGCACCCAGCATCCTTCCAGCTTCTCTCCTAGCTCCTGTGAATCTCTAGGCTTGTAGCAGCATCATTCGGGCTCACATGTCATTTGCATGGCATGTGCCTATTTCTAGACTCCTCCTCTTCATACGGATGTCGGACACACTGGATTAGGGGAATACCCTTCTGCTTCATCACCTCATCTTAACTGACTGTATCTGCGATGACTCCACTTCCTAAGAAGGTCACGCTTAACAACACCAGAGGGTAATGTGTCTACATATACATTTGGAGGCACACTTGAACAAAGGCCCCAAAGTGGCCATTCTAGGAGGTGGCCATGTGTCTAGTAGCTGCGCATTCAGCCGCAGACCTATCTGGAGAGATGACTTCAGGTAACCAGGTCCCTAGAGGATATGATGTAATCGCATACTCCCCCAGGAGCTATTTATGGCCCACAAGCCTGTGAACATTTGGATGTGTGCGAGCAGAAAAGACAATGAGCCAGACAGACTTCTCCACCCACTTGGGAGCGCTCGGGTGGCTCGGCCGCCCCTTCCTCCAGCTCCACAATGAATTTGACATGAGAAGCGGGCCTGGTGCTTTCAGGTAGAAGAGCCTCTTCAAAACATCATGTGGGTGTCAGTTCCTTACGAGCCATTTAAATGAGTTTAAACACAGAGGCCCACGGCAGTATTAGATCATAGATAACCAGTCCTCCAAGAGCCTAGGACCAAATGTGCACAGTGCTGTGACGGTTGAGGATTACTAAATTTGGATTTGTTACTCCGCACAGCCTGGAGTAGACACTGTACAAAAGCCAGTGAACAGGAGCTGGAGGGGTGGCTCAGTGGCTCAGAGCACTTGTAGTTCTTGCAGAAGACTTAGGTTTGATTCCCAGAACCACTGTAAATCCAGTTCCAGGGGATCCAATGTTCTCTTCAGGCTTCTGAGGGCATCAGACATAAGTGTGGTGAACATGTAAACATGCAGACAAAACATTCATGCATGTAAAATAAATTGTAAAAAAAAAATTTAAATGTGAACAAATAACAGTGTGTTCTCTGGGTGTGATTTATGGGCCTCTCCCGTTCTCTTACCTTCTGTTCTAGAAGAGGAGACTTGCCTGGTTTCTAGTACTTAATCCACACAGGGCAGATCACAGCTCCTTGGGTAGTATTCTGAATGGATTGCGAGACATACCCGTTCCATCCTGCTGTAGCCATCCTTTGGAGAACATCCCATAGTCAAGCCAGTACCTGCTCATGGAAAGTAGAGCCTTCTACATATTTCATCATTATGGCTGTGGTGACAAAAAGACAGAGATGGGCAGGCCTGGTGCAAAGGAAGCAAAGACCAGTTACCCTCAGAATGAACTTCATTAGGAGAGAGAACCTCACAACCAATAAGCAAGGAGGGGGCGTGGTTAGAGCTTGAGGTGAGAGAGCATCACCAACATATGAGGACGTTGGGAAGACAGCTTAAAGAAGGAGAGTAAGGGGCTGGAGGGATGGCTCAGAGGTTAAGAGCACTGACTACTCTACTCTTCCAGAGGTCCTGAGTTCAATTCCCAGCAACCACATGGTGGCTCACAATCACCTATAATGTGATCTGGTGCATACTGTATAGTTAACCAATAAATCTTAAAAATAAAATGCTTATATTATAAAAAAAAAAAAAAAAAAGAAGGAGAGTAAGAGAGATATCTGGCATGTACACCAGGGCAGGGGGCCTGACAGGGCACAAGAGAAGGTCTTCAGAGAACGCCCTGAAATTTACAACCTTTGCCCAGGGGCTGAGAGAGCCTCAAAACCAGTTTGGACGTAGATACCAGAGCTGCTTGTTCATTGCAGCAGCAGCTAAGGAAGGACCATGGTGTAGCATCAGAGTGCAGAGAGCACAGTGGCAGGAGGAGCGCAGCCTCATTGGGGAGTGTGGGAGTGTCAACTGGAGTCTGTGAGAAATTTCCTTCATCTCACTGAGCCCTTGCTTACCCCGTGTTGTAACAACCTCTGCATGTACCTGACATGACAAGGCTCACCTGAGTGTCACCCATTGCTGTTTTTCTAGTACCCTGTGCAGAGCCTGGCCTGCACTTAACTCCGTGTTTGATACCCAGTTGCTGACTGACTGAATGAGCTCCTGCTTTATTCTTTAATGACACTGCTCTCAAGTGTCATCGGGGATGGAGATAACTAGAAGTGATGTCCGCTCATCCTTCCAAATTGCTTTCATTGTAAAAGAATTTAGTTAGTTAGCAAAGAATGCACCCCCCCCATGGAGTGATGGAAGCAGCGCTGTTGATGAACTCCATCCATAGAGCTGAGTCCCAGTTCAGCCTTCACAGGCTGCATATTGTGACCAAGACTCGCTTTCCCTGATCTGAGCCTCAGTTTACTATCCTGAAAAAGAGGCCCTGTGGCTTATCTCAGAGAATTACTGGAGAAAGTGTAAGAGAGGTGCGGGACAGACAGGAGAGCTCCATGTGAGTGAGAGTGCTGTATAAAAGCACAGGTGTTGCTCCCACACAAGGTGGCATTTGAAATAGGATCAGTCACTGGGTGGTGTGAACAAGAAACGCCATGTGTTTCTGAGACGTGCTGGGCAGGTAGACATGCTCAGGGCTTCGAGCCTGGCCTGCACTTTGGCCAAAGAGGCCATCTTAGCTAGGCAGAGGGAGGGAGGGAGGGCAGCCTGAGCAGCTGTCCTAGCGTGTGAGAGCAAGGAACGTGTATGTGGCAAGTCAGAGAGCTTGCCCTAGAGCTGTTGGAGGAAGCCAGAGGGACCTGTGACCAGCCTGCATGTCACGGAGTAGGCAGGAGGTGCTTAAATTCAGATAGTTAGGCGAAATTGCTGGTCACGTTCTATACATGTGGTGTCATACCCAGCGACTGCTTTGTTCGAATGCTGCGGCAAGAGCTCAAGCCACTGGAAGCCTCTTCTCTGGACACCTGCATGCTTCTGCTCTATCATTGTTTGCAGGCATTCCTCTTCTGCCATTGGCACCTGCTCGTCCTTCAAGAGTCAGCTCAGCTCCAGGTTTTGTGCTGGATGGTCCTCCACAGCAGCCCTCTCCTTTTGCCTGATCCTAAACATACACACACAGAGGAATATTTATTCCGCTCTCAGAATTCTGCTCATAGACCACTACCTGCGTATCGTGACGTTGCACTGGCCTCTCTGTCTCCTAGACACTATGCACTCCAGACCTGCCCCTGTAGATTCTGCTGTATCGTATATAACTTGTTCTGTGTGTGTGTGTGTGTGTTCAGCGACTAAGGGAACCGAGGGAGGAGGGGGAAATCTCTCTGTGTTCTTGACACAGAAAGGCTGGCCTGTCCCTTTGACAATGGCAAGAGCTATATCTGAATCACTACCAGGAACCATATTTTATACCACTGAAGTCACATGACCCACCGGGAGCCATTGTCCAGACCTTAGAGGGGATCTTTCCAGTCCAGAGGAATTGTTTCGAGCTACTGCTGTCTCTGACTTAGTTTTACCTTTAACGGTATCTTAGCCCGTTTGTGCTGCGATAATGAAATAGTATAGACTGGGTAGCTTAAAAATAACAGAAATGTGTATCTCATGGAAGTCTGAGGTCAAGGCAGCAATAGGATTGGTGTTTTGGTGTGCCTGGCACACACATGTCACCTTCTGACTCAGTTCAGGTGGTGGAAAGAATAAGAGAGCTCCATTGTGCCTTCTTTCTCTCGGAATGACCCCATGCCTCTGGTCTCTATTTCTCCATGACATACCTACTTCCTGGTGCTATAACCTTGGGGGCTAAGACTAGAATGAAGGTAGAATTTAGAACATGCCAGGCAGAGATAATGGCAGGGTGTTGCTTACTAACAGAAATAGTAAATTATGGCGTGGTGGCTTAAATGAAAAAACAAAACAAAACATGCTCCCCCTTGCACTCTTCTGACTCTTTTTTTGACACTTGTGACTCATTGTTGATAGAAATCAACAAGTCTTTTCACACACAAACTTCCTTGAGTTCCTTAAACTGAACGGTCCTATGGTGGGATTATTTTGACACCAAAACGTATAATTGGGTATCAGCATTTTTTAAGGGCTTCTCACAACTTTTCAACAAGATTTGGGGTAGGGGGATGTAAATTATGTGTTTAAGACATTTATTTTTATATTCTAAGTTATTAGAAAGAAAAAGTATTTTTGAAACGTGCTAATTTTTAATTAAAAGGTGACTCTGGGGCTGACACAATATCCTTTTGCCTTGGAGAAAATTAGTGTTAGCGCGGCCTGTCTCTAATCTTTTATTCACTTTCACTTTTATTCATTTTCACTCCTCCACAGCTACTGTCGGCCTCAGAGTCATTGCCATGGTTTTTTCCATCATCGTTTTGTTTAAGCTACAAGCCATCAAAATTAATTGTGAAAAAAAAAAAAAAAAAAAAAAAAAAGATTAACACAGGTTTGGCAGTTCAGCTTGCCATCTTTACCCCCATTCGGGAGGTGTAAGCAGGAAGACCACAAGTTCAAGGCCAGCCTGGGCTACCTAGTCAGTTCAAGATCAACCAGGGATCAATAGCAAGACTGTCAAACAAACAAACAAAACAAACAGACAAGAAAAATCAAACAAACCAGTGCTGAATCCAATTGGCATCAAGGTCTTGTAGATATAATTGCACACCATGGTCCTAGTACACCCTTACAGGCCCCCAAAAGGGTGTTTCTTTCCATTTCAGTTATGCCATGGGCACAAAGAAAGAATTCAACCCAGACTACCCTGGGCTCTGGTTCAGTACCGACTGTAATTTCCCCCTCTTTGGCCCCATAGCTATTTCCTTTTAACATTATCAAAAGACTTTTTTTTTCCCCTAATGAACCATGAAAATTGATTGTATCTTGCCAGGAGGGTTCTTCCTGAGTCCTGAGATATTAAAGATTTTATGAGAACCCCGTGAAGAACATCTTCTTGAATCATTTACATTTTTCCCCTTTTGTGGGCTTATGTAACCATGCAGAAAATCTAAGAATAAGTGAGCTATTAGCGTGCCATGTGCTCTCCTGCAGGCAGCCAGGCTGTGGAGGTGGGAAACACCAGTGCCAGAGGTTGTTGATAGTGTGAAGGGGGCCAGGGTTTCTGAAGGAAAGCCCTGGGGAACATCTGTAGCTAATTGAACATCCAATCAATTATTATTGGGCTTCCCCTCCCTCCTGTGTTCAACCATCTTTTTTTCCTGGTGCCACAGGCTCTATAGTGGCCCTGAGCCTTCCGGTACTAATAGCTGATACTATTCGGATTCTCAAAGCAATTTGGGTAGCTGCGGACAACTAAATTGGGGGTGAGAGAGAATTCTGACGTTGCTTGTATAGGAGAGCAGCAGGTAGCATTATCATCAGTAGAATGAACTGTGTTCCCATTTATAAATGACAAGAAGTTAGGCCAGAGTTCCTCCCATTGCAACATGTGGTTGCCAGTTCAGTGCACATCCCCAGAAGAGTGCATGATTGTCAAGGCTAGAGAATGAGGAATGAACCTCTTCTGATTTCCCTGATTTTCACAGCTCGGTGTCGAGGGTCACAGGGTGGGCTCCGGCTGTGTGTTAGCATCTGTGGGAGATCCTGGCATTGCAGAGCAGTTGACAGCTGTTTCCTCAGACACGTTTCTCCTGAAAATATTTGCTAATCATTCTGTATGCCATACAACAAACATACCAACAAACACAACTGTTTGTTGTGTTTAGGGAAAAGAAAGATAGGAAAGAAAGTGGGTAGGAAGGGATGGAGGAAGAGAGAGAAGGATGGAGGGAGGGAGGAAAAGACTTATCTGTTTAAAGGTGACTTTCTCATGGGCGTACCTCGTTGTGTTGTTGTTTAGAGTGTCTCCTGTCTTTGAACCTGTGATCTTTAGCAGGTGGCAGTGTTTTGTAAAGTTATGAAACATTTACAAGTGGATACTTCCTGAGGAAATTGGGCCCTGGGGGAGGCCCTTGAGGGCTGGCCTGGCTTCTTGTCTACTCTCCACTTAATTTACTCTACGTGCTTAGTGTGTGTTGTGAGTATATTCCTATCTATACCCTCAGGGGCATGAGTATGGAGGCACATGTGTGAAGGGTCACAGCGAGGGTCATGGGAAAACTCTCAGGAGTTGCCTCTTTCCTGCCACCTCGTGGCACCCAGGGCAGGAACTCACTTTGTCAGCACCTCTCCAGCTGAGCCCTGCCACCTGCAGTCTAAGGCCCTGCTCTCTGCTTCTTGGCTGCAAAAGCAACATGCTTTGGCCCAAAGATGATCTATGACATCAAACTGTGGGCTGTCAGAAATCCATGCTTAGGTTTCTGCCGTCGGATATTTCCCCTTGGCGATAAAAAAAAGGTACCTGGTGGCTGGCAGGCAATAACACAGTCTCTCTGACTCCTCACCCCCCACCTCCACCCTGACAATACCATAGGCTCCTTCCTCTTTCTCCTTGGTGTTGTCCCTTTTGTGTGCCAATGGGGACTGAGCTCAGGGAGGCTGTTTGATTGGAGAGAGAGGCAGGAAGTGTTGGTTCTATCCAGCAGCTGCCTCTCTCATTCTCTCCTCTCAGAGTCCCAGGGTGGGTATGTGTGTGAGTGGGCGTGTTTGCTCTGTCAGCCCAAGCTGAGTTCTGAAGACAAGTTAGCAGGGATCAACTGCTGCAGCAAGGTAGGTCAGGACAATTTTTTTTTTTTTTTTTTTTTTTTTTTTTTTTGCTCTGCTTCAAAATTAGACATTGTTAGGGGCTCAGGTTGACCCCGTACCCTATGCTTGTCCTTGACAAACTACCAGCAAGCACACAGGCTACACTGTAGGTATTCTGTGCCCCTCTGAAATACTTCTGTTCTTTTAGCATTTCCCCTCCAATAGCATCGCCATCATAAAGTACTAGGATTTCTTCCTTTCATCCTAGGCACCAGCTTAGCTCCATGTCACAATGGGCTGCGAGCTGCTGATCCTGAGGGCACACACTTACCCTGCAAAGCCCTCTGGCCCCACAGGTGTCCTTTCAGCACTATGGAACAAGGCAGCAATGCCATGGCAGATACATTGCCACTTCCATCTTTGGAGACATTTCCTCTCTAATTGATGCTCACTTGGACCGGAGCTCTTCCGTTAAGGTCCAGAGGTGCTCATTAACACAAATGCCGGCTTGCGTGGGAGATGTGGCTTATCGTTATGAATCTGAGACGGAGCTCTGAGGAACGTGTTATGGAGGGCATTTATAGATTGTTAAATTAAAGGATTAGTGTTATACTAAACCATTTTCAGGTTAATCAGTTGTGGAAAACCAGTTTTGATGTTTAAGCAGGCTTGAACTATGGCTTCGTAGTTAGGAAAAAAAGTTATTAAGCTACTTTTATTTCTAATAAGCCATCCAGCTTGCTAATTGAGCATACTGTACAATTTTATACTTAACTAAATATGGTTTTGTTCTCTTTTTTTTAAATGAATGAGACAGTTGTATTTTGTTTCCCCAACTGGATCCTAAGCTTTTTAATGTATGCATATATTTTTCTTTTGGAGAGGTTTGTTTAGGGGCATTTATTTATTTATTTACTTATGAAAGGTTTCATACCACAGTCCTCACTAGATTGATTCATTATGTAGCCCAAATAGACCTCAAATTCAAAGTGATCCTCCTGCCTCTGCCAGCTAAGTGTTGGGATCACAGGCAAGTACCACTATACCTGGCCTCTGTGTTGTCTGTGGGTATGTGGGCAGATATATGTACACATATAAACATGATCATGGTCCTATTCATGTGCGTGTGGAGGCCAGAGGCCAACCTTGCCTGCAGTGCCTTAGGCTCTCTCACTGGCCTGGGGTTTGTCAAGTAAGCTGGGCTGATTGTTTCTGCCTCCCTGTGCTGGGACTACAAGTGTGTACCACTCACTGTTCTTGGCTTTTGTATGTGTGCTCTGGAGCCTGAACTCCAGTCCTAGTGCTTGCATTAGGAGCACTTTACCAATTGGACTGTCTCCCTGGCATTTTTGTTTACAAAGTCTGATTCTGTGGGCTGGCCTTGAACTCAAAGCCATCCTCCTGCTATAGCCTCCTAAGTGTTTGGAATTACAGACTTGAGGTTCCACATCCAGCTTTAACATAATTTTTTCTGCTCCCTAAACTAAAAGTTTCTACTAAAATTCTAAATAGGTATGGCAGATGCTAAATAATTTGTTTATGGAGTATCTGTTTCTTTTTTAGAAGGTGATACATGTGCAATAATGAGATTTATGCAAGGGGTGCTTCATATAACACATGTCTATTTTCTATACATCTATAGAATATGTCAATTTATAACCAATGTGTTATTAGCAATAGGGAGGGTGCTATGGGGTTCATGCAGAAGTATAAAGGAGGCGCAAGAGGGTTAAACCAGAAGTGAAGCTGTTGCCTGGTAAAGATATGACCTGTTTGTGGGCTATCGTCAGTTCTCTCACCAAGAAGCATGCGTGGGACAGATCAAAAGACCTGCTTGTATTTGTCCTTCACTTGGCAGCAAATCATCACCTTTTAACCACACACAGTAACAAGCGGCTGGAGTAGTTAGAATGCTCAGCAAGTACAGATTCCATACAAGGGAAACTAAGATATAGGCCAGAAATAATCATGCATTTGTTAGGGAGGGCTGAAGGACACAGCATCATCAAACTATGACTGATATAAAAATAATCACAGACTCTCGGGAACAAAATGAGCCTACATGAGAGTCACTCAGGCTACTCTGACCAAATAATATCCTAACCCTCCTTAAGGAAGAATTACCTAAGGACCCATGTAGCCCCGGGGTCCCTCCCCACCGGAGCCTCTTGCTCACACTCACGTCCCCAGCCCAGGCTCTCCTTCTGCCACACCGCACTCCTGCCTACATACATTCCTGTCTCTTCTTTATTACAGTCACACTTTAAAATATCTGCGTTACTCAGAGTCCTCTGCAGGAATACAAAGATAGAATAAACATATATTATAAACGCGGGTATGGTTTATTATGTCAGCCCCCCAGGCAGTCCAACATTGGCTGTCTGCACTCTGGAGAGGCTGAGAAGCCTGTGTTTGCTCTGTCCATGAAGCTAGCTGCCTCAGCAGTCCCAGGCTGGCACTGAAAAACCTGGAAGATCCTTTAAAGGTCTCTTGTCCTCAGCTGATGTCAGAAGGCCAAGAAGCTGAATTCTGGCATCAGCTAATGGTGGTAGCCAGGACTGTAGCAGCAGCAGTGGAGGCAGCAGCATAGCATCTCTCACCAGGAAGGATTAAAGGCATGCAGGGAAGGAAGCATTGTCTCTCCCTGACTTTTGTATATCTGTGCAACCCAGGAAGATAGCATTTGATCTCTAGGGGCAGGGCTCTCCTCTGCCTCCCCAGTGCTAGGATAACAAAGGCACACCCCTACAGACCCACCGAGAGGCATATTAGCTAATAGACCCAATCAAGCAGACAGCCAAGGTTAGCCATCACCATGTCCGGCTCCGCATACCGACATAAAGCAGTCAGCAGATGAAACACCTGACCCCTCATATTTCTGAGATGGCCACTGTTGCCAGCTGTTTGCGGATAGAATCTACTTTATTAGATTGAGTGTGCTAGGGACCCTGTGGAGTGTCACTGTGCTTCAGGCCTGGAGACCTTCACTTGGTTGACAGTTTTCTTTCTAACTCGTGCATCTGTTGTACCTGTGAGCCTGTCCTCAATAAGCCAAGTAAAGGAGCCAAATTAATAGTGAAACACATAAAAAGACTTATCCAGTGTGACCACATTGGAAAGAGGGACGAAGATTCAGGGACTGCCCCCCTCCTGCCCCATCTTCTTCATGATCGTAAGGGTTAAATAGAAACCTACAGGTAGAATGACTAAACAGTCAGCCTTGACATGGTCCCCTGCCCTCCATGGTCTCATCCCTTAGATTGTCCCACAAGGTCAGTTTCTCCTGGAAGGCCATCTAATGAGTTGTTAAGTTTTTCTCTGAGAGACAAGTTCCTCCTTGGCTGCCTCCAGGGCTTCAGCCATTTCATCTCTCCTAAAAGAGATCCCTAGGGACATTGTATTTTCTTGGAGCCCATTGTTTCAATACTCTGCTAGCTGCAGAGGGCACGTGTCTCTTTGGTGTTCACTGCACACAGGCTAGTTACAACCTGTCCTCCCGTCACAGACTCCTACTTAGAATTCATTTAGCTGCTCTGCTTCCTGTTTTCCAATTCCTTCTGCTTTTATAAATTAGACGTGAGTTGAACAATATGTATCAGCAATATTCTACTGAGACAGCTGGCTTATTTCCTCATGTATACCCTTGACTTCATCAACTAGCCAATGTATTGCTAAAATTTGATAATATCACATGATGCAACAGAAAAAGACCTCAAAGAAATGAGCAGATCTCTTTCTCTTTAGACATTGGGGATTAATTTAAATTAAGATATTTACTGACTTGACTTGGTTCAAGTACTGTTTCGTATTCCTCAAGAGCAGCCTAGTGTTTTAGTCTTCAGCTGTCATGTGCTCCTTACCCAGCGAGCTGAAGTGAGACTAGTACTATTTAAAACACCTCTGAGGTTTCTAGCAGCCTCTGTGCTAGGTAGGATATTCTCACTCAGAAGCAGGAGAGAGCGTAGTCTGATTATGGAAAAGCTTGGGAAGGTGGGGGCTGTTGTTCAACTGGCAGACTCAACCACTTGTCTGTCATGCACAGAGCCCTGAGTTCCATCCCCAGCACTGCATACAACTTGAAGATGGATGCAGGAGGATCGGAGTGCAAGGTCAAGAACCAGGCAGGGCTGCAGGAGGCCCAGCCTCAAAAGAGAAAGGAAAAGCACAAAAGAAACATGGCTACGTTGTTTTTGATGCCATATATTAGCTCCTATGGAGTGCCTATAGGTATTTGAACAGATACGCGTCTTTAATTAACAAAAATATTTACGTGCAGTTGGGTATTTTTAAAGCAATTAGGATGTTCCTTCCTGTAAGTAAATTAAATGCTATTCTTAGAGCATGGTCTATACCATTCATTTGCCTTGCAAAAAAAAAAAAAAAAAAAAAAAAAAAAAAAAAAAAAAAACCATTCTCTCTAGGTGCTGTGAAAGCAAATGGAGCCCAACTCTGCCAAAATTCATTGCATTTCCCTAACTTCTGAGGCTCTTAATTTAAGTGTAAACTCCTTGCCTGGGGGAGTGGGGATCCTCTGTATGCACCACCACACCCCAGGACCTGGCCTTGTGCCTTGATTTTTAGTTGTTTAACTCAACCAATCAGCGTTTGGCAACTCAGGAAGATTTGGTTCTGTTAACTTATTACATGCCAACATTCTTTTCATTTGACAGTTAAAACTGACTTTTAACATTTTTACAGTTTTATTTTATTCATGTTTTGTCTGGTTTATATCTCTCTCTCTCTCTCTCTCTCTCTCTCTCTCTCTCTCTCTCTCAGTTAAGAGTTATAGAAATGGCTCAGTCAGCAAGTCTACCTGTCTCAGTTCAGGTCCCTAGCATCAGTATGCAAAAGCCAAGCTACATGGCATATGTCTGTGATGCTAGCACCTAGGTGTTGAGGGTAAGGGAATGCAGGCAAACGAATCTCTTAAGCTCATTGGCCAGACAGCTAGAAAAAAAATCACTGGATTTCAGAATCTGTAAGAGACTCTGTATCAAACAATAAGTGGATGATAGATTAGAGAGAGAGAGAGAGAGAGAGAGAGAGAGAGAGAGAGAGAGAGAGAGAAGATAGAGAAGGTTGAGAGCAATCCAGGAAGTCAACTCTAGCCTCAGCACGTCTACTATACACAACAGACATAAACACAAACAAGTAGACTACACACATAAAATTTTTCTAACCAATCAAATTACAATAAAATGTTAGCATAAAATAGAAATAAACATTCAAAAATAATTCCAGTGTTTAATTATATAAATATATGTGAGAGTTAAAAGAAAAATACTTTAGCAGGATGTAGTGGCAAATGCCTGTAATCCCAGCACTCAAGAGGCTGAGGCAGGTGGACCTTTGTGAGTTTGGGGCCAGCCTGGTCTACAAAGTGAGTCTAGGACAGCCAAGGCTACACAGAGAAACCCTGTCTCAAAAAAAACAAAAAAAGAGAAATATTTTATATGTCAGATTCATATGATTCATTTCACATCTATATATGTATATATAGATATTATAAAATATTTAGTGTACATATCAGGCTTGTGAAATATAAATGAAATTAAACATGAGTTATATATAACTATAAGATCTAGAGATATATTTTATGAGATTATGATCAATATGTTTTTATGTGTATATGGTATGTGCAGGGGTGTGTGTGTGTGTGTGTGGTGTGTGTGTGTGTGTGTGTGTGTGTGTGTGTGTGTGTCTGTGTGTTGGGTGGGATGCATGTGGAAGCCAGCGGCTAACCTCAGACATCGCTACTCAAGAGCCACGCACTTCATGTTCTGAGACAAGAGCCTCTCATTAGGAACTGGGGCTTGCTAGTTCATCTGGGAGGGCTGGCTGACCAGGGACCCACCTCTCTCAGTTCCCCCTGCACTGGGATTGCAAGCACTCCCCAGCACACCCAGCTGTAGGCTCTGGGATCCAACTCAGTCTAGCTTGCATGGCTAGAATTTACCACATGAGCCATATTCTAGTCCTACATTTTGTTTTTAGAGCAATAGGGAAAAAAATGTTTTACCTATGCACTAAAAAATGTTAGTTTTTCAAATAATTCCGACTCCGTGGAGAAAGTCATTTCTTACCACCTTGTCTCCTTACTTCACACTTACCAGTCTCTTCCTTACATGGCTCGGGGTTTTGTGTCCGTGTCTTGTTCATTCTTGACTGTGTAAAGCCAATGGGGAAAGAGTTGTAGGTGCTTCTCTTATTCATTAATGTACCGTTCAGGTCTTTGAGTGACTAACCTAGAAAAGAGTAGACCACAGTAGGACACTGTTGTGAAATATATCCAGGGTTCCACGTGGAAAGAGAGGCCCACTCCAGCAGAAGGCAAGTTCGTGGCTCTTCTGGGCTCCTGGGAGTGCACTACTGAACTGTCGGACGGTATAATACACAGTGCCTGCAGCATGAGGAGTTACAAGGTAAAGATCAGGGTTGGTCTCTGTTTTCCTCAGGTAGCCCAGGCTGGCTCTGAACTCACTATGAAGCTGAGAATAGCCTTGAATTTCTAATCCCCAGGCTCTGCTGCCCAAATACAGGAATTGCAAGCGCGGACCACCATTCCAAGTTTATATGGTACTGGGGTTAGAGCCTGGGGCTTTGTCCATGCTAGCCTGGAACTTTACCAACTGAACTATGGCCCCAGCCCATTGATATGTTGCTTTATAACCAATCACTGCAGTCACAGGGGTGATTGTTTCGCTTCCCTTAGCCCTTCCCAGGGCATAGACACAGCATCCTTTGTGGAGGTAGAAAAAGCTCATTTTTCAGGACATACAGTTTCAAGTTAGAGCATCTGACTGAAGAGAATCAGAGAAAGGGGGCATGTCTTGAAGGGAAGGTACCATTTAAACAGACAGTGGATGATATCAGAGATTCTTGGGAAGGGGTCAGGGAGTTATTGAAGAGGCAGTCCTTCCTGCAAGACTTTAAACATGTACACATGTTTGTTTGTTCTAGAGGGTAAACGTGCAGTTACTGGAAGGTGAGGGGAATGGCTACATTCCTCCATGGTCATTGTCATGAAAAGCAACAATGAAGCAACAATGGTGAGCTGGGAATAGCCAAACTGGCAGAGTGCTTGCCTGGGGCATACAGTGTCCTGGGTTCCACTCAGGAGCTGGAAGCAGGAGGATCCAGAGCTCATGGTTGTCATCAGCAGAAGTTCAAGACCAGCCCAGGCTGTGAAAAACAAAAAACAAAAACCCTGCCTTAAACAGAGCAAACCACAAAGGGCACGATAGGTTTCTCTTTGTGACTGGGTTAGCTTTCTGTCTTTGAGACAAAGTACTTTAAGACAATCAACCCCGTGGTCATTTAGTCCTGTGACAAGGGAACATCAAACTATAGAGATTACAGTGTGAACCAAACCTCACCACGTGGCAGCCAGGAAGTGAGGACTAGGGCCCCATAGTGCTTTCAAGGCCTTGCCTCTAACATACTGAATATCTCCCGTTAGGCTCCACCCTCGAAAGCTTCTAACACTTAATACCTCTGCCTGGATATTGTAAAGGCGGGCAAAGCTTCCCACTGCTGAATGACTGCAGGTGATTTGCAGGAGTGAAGATTGGGAGGCACCAGGCAAAGAAAGCTAATTTACATGTCCCCATTAATTAGATTTAATAAGTGTGTTGTCAGTTTCTGGGGTGTTTGGGAGTCCACAAAAGCATCCCAGGGTGTTTGATGGCTACAGTATTCTGTTTATCTCACACACATACTGAAGTAAAGACACCTTTGAACACTCCAACACCAAATCACTGCCCAAATTTGGAAAAAAAAAAAATCTCTATTTAGCACTTCCTAAACCATCAGTGCAAATTAATAGTGCTTCATAGATTTATGTACTAAGACTGCAGACAAAACCACGTGAAAGCTAATGAACTTCACGGGAAAGAATTTTTTCTCGTCTATTCATTATCTTTTTTTTTTTTTTTTTTTTTACCTAATAGCTTATTCCTTGAATATGTGTGACTTGGGATTAGATGTGCCAATTGGAAGACCTTAGAGGTTCAGAAACTCACAGATGAGAAATACCAACCCGCATTCATTTAGCAGGTATCGAAAGGCATGGACAGAGCCTCAGCCATCCACTACGAGGAGACGAAGCAGAAGAATAATAATTTGCCAACACTGCTTCCTGGATTGAGATGCTATCAGAATTGATCTTTATTCGTTAGCATCCTTTTCTACAACAATGAAGTCCCCTGGGACTTCTAAGGTCTGATGGTTACATACATCTAAGAGTTGATTCCGTTCCACGTTACAGAAAAATGAGTTAAGAAGGAGGCAGGGGGCCACAGAGGGAGTTCATGGCCAGCCTGAGCTACAGGAGACTTTGTCTCTCTTCCTTTGGCCTCTGCCTACCCCTCTCTTTCTCTGGTGTGGTGGTGGGGGGGGGCGGGTGCTCGTGTGTGTGCCTCTAGAGGTCAGAAGTCCTCCCTGTAGTGACAATCCACTTTTTTTTTGACATTTCAGACGGCACCTCTCACTAACTTGGAGCTCACTACGTAGGCGACCCTGGTTGGCTGGCAAACCTAGGGCACCATCTGTGTTTGCTCCCCCTAGTATTAGGGTTGCCAATGTGCACCACCTACCTGGATTGGATGGTGTGTTTAATGTGGACCCTGGCCGTCAAACTCAGGTCCTTGTGCTTCCAAGGCAAGCACTCTACCAGTTGACCTATCTCCTCGGCACTTCTAGTTGTGGTTTTTGTTGTTGCTGTTGAAGCCTAGGATTGTATTTTCAGGCCTAGATTAGAGATCTCAGGTTGGCTTTAGATGTGTGTGAGAAGCAGCCTTCACTGCAAAGTGCAAGGTGTGTGCATCTAGTATCTGCAGGATTAAGCTGCTGGCCCCTCCTCCCCTCCTCACTGGATCAGTGGAAACAGCTTCTAACCCTGCATGACCACTGTATGATAGGGCGTGCATGCTTTTAAGTTATGTTGTACCTTCAAGGCTTCCTTGCCATCACTGAGGCTAGCACTTGTAGCCCTGTGTGTTAGGCCTCACGGCTTTGTTAGGACTGACATGGTCAGGCAAAGAGGATGTAACAAACCTCTAACCTGGGCTCCGAATAAGACTGTTTTGAACAACAAATAGGGACAAAAGAATCACACATTTTTAGATTTTTTTTTTTTAAGGACTCCAGCTTAGTATCTAATTAAAACCAGGATTTCTCTGTTATGAGCCAACATCTCCTGTTGGATGTTTGTGAATATTACACATAGGCTTTGTGTCTGTTTTGTTTCATATGTGCACACCTTTAAGTGTCTCTGGGATTCTTGAGCAACAGACAAAATCCACAAGTCCCTTTTGTTATATTTTAACTTCATGTCTGTTCTTTGTTATAGCTTAAGGGGGTCAGCTGATAGGCCAGCAAAACCAGGGTTGAGAAGGTGGGTCTTGAATTAATATGGTGTTTGCAGCCTGATGCTGTCGCCTAGGAAACAGCCTGCATCCAGCTCACCTCCGTGAGTTCAAGTGGTCAGGGAGGTGATGATGGTATTACAGCTGTCACTTTTAATAGGCAGCCATGTCCGGAAAGCTTGCCATCCCAGTCCGTTTTCCATATATCAGAAGACCTTTTGGTAATAAAACGTAGACATCTGAGATTGCTTCACTAAATTTTGCCATTGGTCTGACCAAGATCGAGCTACAAATATAAATGGAATCCCTGAGCTGAGCTGAGGTCAGAACAAGTTGAAACACAGGATATAAAGGAAGTAAATGGAAAGGAAAGCATGGCATTACTGCAAGGGGATAACAAATATAGAGGATCTCTAAATATCCACCACACGTGGGTCCATCAGTAAGTGTGATTGGTATGTAATGGGAGTCACAGATAATTCTATGTAAATGAGCAGCAGTGAGTTCCAAAAGCTGGGAAGGGAAGGAGAGGGAACGGAAAGGTCAGTACTGAAAACCAAGGCATTGCAGTATGGTTCCCAATGCCTTAGTTAAACACTGAACACACCCCTTGTTTGTGTTACAAATTGACTGAGAAGCAGACCGGCACTAAGCGTACTAGCAACTGGTTGGTAGTCCCAGAGGCTGAGGCATGAAGATCGCTCAAGCTCCGAGGTCCACTTGGGCAGCACAACCAGATCTCCTTTCAAAAATAAACTCCTGTTTTACTATTGCCACCATTTCCTTCTGCTAACAGCTCTAACTGATATCTATGGTCACGTCGGCCCCTGTCATATTGACCTTATAGCTAACACCACCTTGCTGGGAAGACAGGAGGAAACACATCCCAGCTGGGCTGATTAGTCTGCTCCTGCCCCCTGTGTGGACCTGGCAGAGACAGGCCAGCAGATCAAATTCTGCCTCAGACCCCCAGGAACCAATTGTTGAGCCTGATACAGAAACCTCTGTTGAATAATCAGAGTGAATAGGTAGCTTTCGGGTAATAAAATGGGCTTGAATCTACTTATAGCGCTTTATTATATCAATTATATTAACGACTAGTGTGGCATTTGTCCGTATGCATACGCCTTTCTGTTGAAATAACCTGGGTCCCTAGCTAGGCAAATGCTCTACAACTGAGTTACATTTCCAGCATCTAGCTCAGTGGTTTTCAGTCTGTGGGTTATGACTCCTTTGGGGGTGGACTGACCCTTTCACAAGAGTTGCCTAAGACCATCGGATGACATGGATACTTACATTATGATTCATAACTGTAGCAAAATTACAGTTATGAAGTAACAATGAAATAATGTTATGGTTGAGGGCCACTACCATCTGAGGAACTATATTTAAAGGATCGCAGCATTAAGAAGGTTGAGAACCACTGCTCTATCTGTCTGTCTGTCTGTCTGTCTGTCTGTCTGTCTGTCAAGACAATATCTCACTATGTATCTCCGTCTAGACTGGAACTCAATATCGCCCTGCCTCAATCTCCCAAGTGCTGGGATTACAGACATCTACCACCATGTCCTCTATCAATGCCTTATTTTTCTCTACTGAAAATGTCTAGAATTTTGATATGAAGTTGCTTTAGCAATGGTGCCCCACACTTAGTCAAATTAGCCAATTCAGCTTGGGGAATGTAGTATAAATGAAGTGTTTTGGATATTAAGTTCTAGCCTTGGTTTTATTCATTCCCCCAAGTGCTAATATTTAACATAACTAAAATGCAATAGGCGGAAAAGTCTGAAGATGTGGCTCGGTGGTAGAGCACCCACCTAACATGGATTCCATGCCTAGCACTGCAGAGGAAGATGGGGGAAGAGGAGAAAGGCAGATACAGAGGGACAGAAAGGCATGCCTATAATCCCAGCACTTAGATGCCTGAGGCAAGAGAACTTCTAGCTCGATGCTAGCACTAGTTCAATGCTAGCACATGCTGTATGCTGAGCCCCTATCTCAAAATAAACTATAAAAGTAAGAAACCCATTGTGGGGTAGCTCTTCAAGATTCCTCTAGGGTCTACCTTTCATGGACTTCAGCACATAAACTGATGGAACCAGACCCTTGTGAGCCCTGAGCTTTGAGATCTAAGGCGGCCCCTGCTCTCCTCGTCACTCGTGTCCAGAGCTGCAGAATATAGGAGCCCTGAGGAGCTCCCACTTAGGCGGCAATCTTAGGTCAGGCTCGAATTCAAACCACTCAACAAAGACTTCATACTGGGTCATCTCATCTCACCTTGCTGATAAAAAAAAAAAACTTTCTCCCAGGTGTGAGGCAATGTGCCTAGATGCCTCCTGAGCCCCCACTCATCACACCTCAGGTCATTTCACAGTGACCAAGTCTAGAATGGACAGAAGGTTTGAGGGGGAAAAAAGGGGGGGCATTTTGGAGGAAGCATTAGAAACCTGCTGGTTGTAAATGGTGAAGGAGGAAGCCAGCCTGCCTCTGTAATGCTCTACTTCAGAACTCCCAGAGGAAGCTCGTCAATGCGTGGAGGAAAGCTCTGCCTTCTCCTGTGGTTAGGTCAGGCCAGAGAGATCAATTTGTGTTAAAGAGCATCAGCTTCTACTTATTTACACTGTGGCCCAAGTCCCTCCTCACAGTTTACTTACTCTTAGCAGAACCTTGAATCAATCTCCCATTTTGTGTCGTGCCCTTCAACAGAGCAGGCAGCAGACAGCCCCAGTTAGGAAATGCTAGATAACTGAGTGGTTATTTTAAGGTGCCATAGAATGCGATGGAGTTTGTTTATAGAACAAATATTCCATATGTACCTCCCTAGTATGGATGCCGCACAGAACTAGACCTTGGGGCTGGAGTGAAGGGAGGCCTAGCTGCTGTCCAGAGTGTAGTGTTAACAGATTCTGTTTTCCAAGTCTCCCTGTGTGTTGTTTTGTAAACCATAAACAGTCAGCCAGCACCTCGTAAGCATCCATTGCTCCAAGAAAACCCTTCTAGAAGTGAAAAGGCCTGGAGAAGGAGGTGAGAGGAGCAGGCAGGAGGGATCAAAAGCAAGGAAGTGAGTACCAAGGAGTTCCACCTGCGATTTTTGTCTATGGGTCATCTGGTTTAATCTGGTAACATAATGGCGTCCAGCCAGAATGCTTACGAGGATGTACACCAATTATAAACTTTTTCTCATTTTCGATGGGTGATATCTGATATCTCTGTTGCAGTTGCAAAAAGCTGACTTCCACAAACGAGGTGTGCATGTAAAACACTAGACTGTGCGTGCTTCCAAGGCAGTAGCTATTTCTTTTTCCTACTCTCTGCCTATAACGCAGAGGGGGCAGTCAGCAAAGGTTTAGCAATGAGTGGATGGCAGATTGCATTAGTGAATATATCACATTAAGTATTGTAATTTAAGCCTGGATGTAAACTGGATCTTAAATCTATATGAAGAGAGAGCCTTCTGTAGTACAATGAGAGGAAGGCTTTCACATTATGCTCTTGACAGAAAAACGATCTGCAAATTTAGCTTTGCCTGATCGGCTTCAAAAGTGTTTCTTGGCCCAACACGACCTTCCATCTATCTAAAGAGCTGGCAGCAGCATCTCCATGGTGCCTCCAGCATCCAGGGCCATGGTAACATGTCTCCTTTGTTTCACTGTAGAGGGAGCAGCTGGTAATAGGACGGGGAGTGCAGTGATGCTGGTAGTGGCAGTGGTGACAGAGATGAAGGTGGTGAGGGGACGAGATGGGAATGTGTGTGTGTGTGTGTGTGTGTGTGTGTGTGTGTGTGTGTGTGTGTGTCAAGCTATTGTCCTGCTCTCCGGGTCACTTTCCAGTAATCTCCTGCTATAAAATGGATAGTACAGAACTTCTGCCCTAATGTTGGAATGAGCTGTTCGCTTTAGGGGGAGGGAGCTCTAGGGGCCTGCAACTGGATCCTCAATGGCGGGCATTTCAAAACCATCTTCCCAGGTGAAGAGCCAAGCACCCCATTTGTCCTGCATCTCAGACCAAGTTACATGAAGGAGAGGCAGAAATGGGCTCTCTGTTGGCGGATTTTTGCCATGAGGTGAGCTGAGCATTGGCAATGATGTAGACCCACTGGTGTGGTAAAACACAGTCTTGGCTAGACAACCAGGAAAAACTAAGGCTATTTGCACACCCAACCAGGCAATTCTGGTAAGAGGCCCTATGGAACCTCCAAGATCATTGGGTGGGGAGCCAGCCATGTGCCAAATCCATTATGCAGTGTGTCATCTTGTGGCTATGCTTTATGGAAGGCTCAGGAAAGTAAGGCATTTGCAGCTAATGATGCCTGAGACTCCAGGAACACAAACCCTGTAGGACCAGAAGCCGTCACTCAAGGTTACTGTCACCAAAAAAAGAAAAAAGAAAAAGAAATCAAATATAGTCATTAGTGCCATGCATTCAAACAAGTCAGCTGAACTGTGGGCCTTCCATTTAAAAACCACAGGAGCATAGAATATCTTTAAGAAGATAGATGAGAGTATACAGTTATGGGCCCAAGATTTAGTACCAAATATTTTTAAAGATATGCAAGTGAAATTAAGAGACACTTTGTTTATACTCCACATGCTGTGCCATTCTTTCCTTTGATTTGTTTATGAAAGTTTTAGAGGCAAGTTACATTTTTAGCATATAATCCACATTTACTTCCAGAGGATCTTGCCCTTAAGACAATCCATCAACCACTTCCCCAGGGCCCTAGGAAGGGAGGATAAAAGGCATATTTTTAAAAGTGGATGTGTGTGCGCAAAAGTTGTTTGTTTTAAAAAGATCACAAATGCTATAGAAATAATTAGCCATGTGCAGGAACCAAAATAATGAATGCCAAATGGTACAGTATCCTTTTTGAATCCTGTTTTAAAACAGAATGTGAATGAAACATGAAGTTCTACCATCTTTATCCCCCTTCAGCCGCCACTCTGTTCCTACTGGGCTTGTGATAGTCAACTGATGCCTCTCAGTAGGATTGCCTTTCAGTAGGATGCCTATATAAAACCATCCGCTTAACACAGATGTTTTTTGCTTTTCAAGCATTCCATGTCTTTGAATAGTTCTTCATTCATTCTTAGAATATGGTGTGTGCGTTTACAGGAGAACCCTGGGATTGTATAGTGGTAATGGAGACAGATAAAGCTGAAAGTGATGTATCTATGCATACATGTGCGCCCACATGTGTGTGAATACATGTACATGCGTGTTGCCTACTGGATCTCTTAATTTGTGAAAGTCTTGAATCATCTTGCCTTTATCCATTGGCACCTTAAAGGACTGTCTCCCTACCCCACACCAGGCTATAAACATTTAAGGACTTGAGTTCCTTGCATAAACCGCTGTGTTGATTTTATGCAACCTAACTTATGAATGTCCCTCTCACACATGTCGTATATTACCCGTAAATGGCTTATGATACCTGAACATAGTGAAAGCTGTGCTAGCACTTTGTTAAATTGCATTGTTTAGGGAACAGTGACAAGCAACCCTGTACATGTTCATACATGCATATTTTTCATAGAAAACATGTTGGGACCCAAGAAGACAGCTCAGTAAAGTTCTTGCAACACAAGCATCAGAACTTCAGTGTGATTCCCTAGAGTCCACACTTAAAAAAAAATGTTTAGCATAATGTCATATACTTATCATCCCAGCACTGGGAAGGCAGGGACATGTGGACCTCTGGGACTTCCAAGCCATCCAGCCTAGTCTACTTAGCCAGGGAGAGACCTTGTCTCAGAACAAACTAAAAAACAGATAGTACCAGAGAAACAACATGTACATATGGACCTGAATCTGCACACACATACATGAACATGGGTGTGTGCCCAGACACAAACATTTTTGGTGGTTGGTTACATCTAAGGATTCAAACCCATGGATTCAGAGAGGCAACTCTACCATTAACAATTTGCATGACCTCATGGGGTTTTCTTTTCTCACCGTGCTACCCTCAGAGAAGTTGATATTGGCTAAAGTTCTTTCTCAAATGACAACCAGTTGAAGAGGGGTTTAACCAGCTTAAACTGAGACACAGTCACGTTCCCTGGCTCTTGGGAAACTTGCATAAAGCCTGTATGTTTATCCCAGCATTTGTGTGATGATGCAAGAGGCTCAGCAATGTAATCTCAGGCAGGGGAATTTGCATATGCCGAACATGCAATGAGAGCACATTATTTCCTGTTGATATATGCAAGTTCAAGATTAGACATCAATAGCACACGTGTATGCATTGAGTCGGGGGGGCTGGAAAACACAAGTAAGACACAAGACCCCTCTTCCTAAGCAAGACTTGTGGAACTGTCCTCTGATGACATCATGGCCAGACAGCTCGATCCGGTGATCAGCACTGTGCACTCTGGGCCGGAATCTCACAGAAGGTACGCCAGAGAGGCTGGAAACTGCCAGTCTAGTGAGTCTCTGTCTTTGTTCCTGCCCTCTTCAGCTTCTCAGCTGCGTGTAATGTAGCTGATGGCGTTTTAATCTTTTCCTGTTCTAACCAAAGTTACATCAGGAGCATGTACTGCTTTTTGTTGCCTTTCGTAGATGTCACTCCTAGCCTCAGTTTCCCTCCTGGGTCCAGGGCTGCCCCCTGTGTAATGAGCCCTTCACCTCTTCTCCCTCCCCAGACAATGGTGTTGACACTAGTTTTACTGAAAGCCTCATAAAACTGAACAAGTTCAGCTGGAGACATGGCTCAGCCATGTAGGACAACTGAGTTCTACCCTAGGACCCACTAGGGTAGAAAGGAAACACTGACTCCCTAAAGTTATCCTCTGATCTCCACATGTACATGGCGTGCATAGGCATACATACATAATACATGCATACATGTGTGCATACATATACACATATATATGTAAGCAAATAAATAAATATGTCCCTATTGTCTGTGTGTTTGTGCATATGCACACTATCTCTACAGTCTGTGTGTGTACATATGCACACTATGTGTACAATCTCTGTGTGTGCATATGCACACTATCTATACAGTGTGTGTATGCATATGCACACTATATAGCCTGTGTGTGCATATGCACACTATCTCTACAGTCTGTGTGTGTGCATATGCACACTATCTCTATAGCCTGTGTGTGCGTGTGCATATGCGTGTGGAGGCTGAAAGACAACCTTGAGTGTTGTTTGTCAGGAGATGTCCACCTGAGGTAGGTTTCTGATCAGAACCTGGGCCTGGATGATTAGGCTAGACTGGAGAGCCAGAGAGGCCCAAGGGTCCTCTAGCCTCTGCCTTACCAGCGCTAGGATCACAAGGGGGAGCTAAAATTCCCCCGTGTTGGGTGTTTGTTCGGATGGTTGGTTCTCATGCGAATTCTGGGAATCTGAGTTTGGTCTTCAAGCTTGTGCAGCAAGCGCTTGACCAACTGAGCCACCTTCCCAGCCCCTGACGTGCTAGATGCCATTGCTATCTTTCCCTCATAAGTGCATTCTTTCCAGTTCTTCTATCTATTGTAGCCATGCCTTCCTCATTCCTACATGGACGCACTAGTGCCTTTGGCTTACCCCGCCTTCCTTAAACCATTCCCTTGGCCCTGCTAGTTCCTTCTACCTCTCTTCCCTATTCACTGTCACTGCCTGAGCCTCGACTCCCCAGGAGCTGATTTGACTGAAGCCGTCCTCTGCGCAGTGCACAGAGTGAAACTGGGAGTGAGAAAGTGTGAGTCTAAAGCCGATGATTCTTTACTGAAAACACTTCCAAGCTGCGGGCCCTTTTCAATAAACATCATCTCCCTGGACTTCAGTCTTATCTATAGGATGCTTGATTTTATAAGTGGAATAACTATAAATATAGCTGCTGCAACACTGTAGGATTTGCATAAATCCTAAAGATATTTAGGTTTCTCCATGTTGGCTTGGAACATGCATTTCAGAATGCTGGGACAGTTAACACACTGGCTACTCCTGCAGAGGGGCTGAGTTCCATTCCTAGCACCCAAGTGGTAGCTCACAACTGTGCGTAACTCTAGTTCCAGAGGATAAGATGCCCTCTTTTGACCTCTGTGGACACTGATGCTGACCTGATGAGTACACACCCTCGAGCATACAGACACACACACACATACACACACACACACGTACACGCACATCAAATAATAGACAAATCAGTCTTCAAATGATGGCACATGCCTGTAACCTCAGAACTGTGGAGGTAGAGGTAGAAGAATCAGGAATACAAGACCAGCCTCAGATACATACTACGATGGAGAGCAATCATGCTGGATTAAAGAGGGGGAAAAGGCCCAAAAATGGCTGGTGAAAAAAAAACCAGGGGTGGTGTGTTCATGCCAATTTCTACTTTATACTCTTTCCCTCTGTCATTCACATCCTCTGTATCATTTTTCTGTGTAATGTGTGTGCATATATATATATATATATATATATATATATATATATATATATATATATATATATAATTCCATGATCCTCGTTTCTATCTACACATCCAAAAGTTCTTTTTTATTATTATTATAATCAAAACCTGGTCTGCTCAAGACTTATCTTGCCAAAACTGTCTGACCAATGCCTAATTTGAAAATTACCTTTCTGCCTTTGCCAGTACTAGGAGAGAAGCGAACCCAAAGGCAGTTTGCAAGCAGCTAGCAGGCTGGGGTTTAAAACGTCAGATATTGGGGCTCAGTGGTTAAGAGCACCTTGCTGCTCTTGCAGAGGGCACAGATTCAGTTCCCAGCACCTACAAAGTAGCTCCAATTTCAGGGGGTCTGACACCCTTTTCTGACCTCAGGCACCAGGTACACAAGTGGGGCACATGCATAAATTCAGGCAAAACACTCAGACAAAAAAAAATAAAATAAAATACTAAACACCCAACGAAGTATCCATAATGAGATGTGTCCCCTGGAGAATGTTGGGCCATCATCCTGGCATCAACACACTTGTCATGGTGCTCCGTTAGTCTCAGGATTCTTTATTCTTTTCCTTGCAGCTCACAGCATGAGAAACAGAGAGACTGCTATTTAGTCTACTTTTCCTCGGGGACATTTTTTTTTTAATACTGCAGGGGAACTACTCATAATCTACAATTATTTGGACCTTGACTGTAAGTTCTGAAAACTTTACTCACAAATGGGCAGAATGCATTACTATTCCCAGGACATGACCAACAGCAATGAGCTTGTGCCCAGAATTAAGTACCACCCTGCTCACTTCTGCTGTGATTTGAAACTCGGTGTGGGAGAACAATGGGCTGTCTTCCCACTTTGAGCCAAGTGAGGTCAGGAAAACTTTCCCCTGGAGCCTTCTTAAGTCATAGACTGAAATCAGAAGAGGCTAACACCCATGGCCTGGCCTGGTATTTAGTCAGCAAGGTTTCTGTCTGAAAAATGTCCATGTCTTGCACAGTATGGGCAGGAAATAGAAATGGGAAGAAAAGAAGTCCCTTCTGTAGGTTTACCCCCATGACATCAGAGACAGGCATTTCAAGCAGCTGGTTTCCTAAATTGCACCGGTGTCAGTAAGAGGACTGGCCTGGGTAAGGTGCCTAAGTTGTCCATTTGTCTCTGTGGAGGAATCCAGAGCCTTTGGGGGAGGATTGGTTGTAAGCCAGGAATAACAAAGGGCTGAGAAGTTGGGAAAGTGCTTGCCTTGAAAACATGGGGATCTGAGTTGTCCCCAGAGCCCATGTGTGATGGTTAACACTGCTTACCAACTTGGAAGGATGTGGAATCACCTAGGAGACAAGGAACTGGGGATGCTTGTGAGACATTTCCGTGACTAAGCTCACGGCGGTAGGAAGACCAGCATCCTTCTCTGTGCTTGGGTTCTAGGCTACGCAAGAGGATAAGCAGTCTTTGTTCTCTGCTTCCTGGCTGGGTGCAGTAGGACCAGCTCCCTCAAACTCCAGTGTCCAGGATTCGAACTGCCAGCCAAAATAAACACTTTCTCCCTTAAGTGGCTGCTTTTCAGTTTTATCACTGCAACAGAAAAAGTAACTAATGTATGGCCTTAAAAACAAAAAGCTGGCTCAGTGAGATGCCGTATGCCTTTAATCCCAGCACTTGGGAGGCAGAGGCAGGCAGATCTCTGAGTTTGAGGTGAGCCTGATCTACAGAGTAAGTTCCAGGACAGCCTGGACTGCACAGAGAAACCCCATCTCAAAAACAAAACAAACAGCCACAACAAAAGCTAAACACGATGACAGGCATTTGCAAAGCACTGGAGAGGTGGTGACATCCAGGTCCCTAGAGCTCACTGGCCCGCTATCCTGGCTTATTTGATGAGTTCCAGAGGCAATGAGTGAGAGATCCTATAACAGAAAAAAGAAAAATAGATGGGTGGAGTCTGAGGCAGGGAAGAGCTGAGGCTAGTCTTCACTCTGCACATGTGTGCATGCATATCCACATACATGCACACTTGCACAGAGAGGGAGAGAGGGAAGGAGGGAGAGAGAAAGAGAGGGGATGTGGGGGGTAGAGGAGGAGAAAGAGGGGAGAGAGGGGGACAGAGAGAGAGAATGAGAATGAACTAGGAATAGACCTTGTCAATAAAACAGCCAGATTCTGCTTTTAAATGACAGATTCATGTGGTCACAGGAAGATGCAAGAGAGGACCGTTCCATTGGCCAGTCCAAGGGATGGGCAAAATATTCAGCATTTTGTGGAAAGAAGATACAAAAAGAAAAGAAAAAAAATCCCTTTCCATGTTTGAGGCTTTCCTTCCCTTACCCAAGTTCATGTATTGGGGAGACACTGCTGTTTGTTGTATCTTAACTTAGAAGAGCATGGTAAAAAAGTGGTGCGTGACTCACCTGTCACTGGGAGCAGGTGTTCTTACTACAGAGGGATGAGAAAGATGACAGCAAATTGCCACTGACATTTCCGTATGATTGAATTACCATTACTTAGCACCCCAGATTGTAGATGCTCAGTGTGCAAGGTCGTGGGAAAGCACAGGAGCCTCTGGGCAACCACCATAGCTGGAATCTGCCCTAGCAAACTGAAGTAAGCCTGGGTCGATCCAAGGGAACAGGCGCTGAGGGAGTTCCATCTGCCTTAGGCATTCAGACGCCATAGAGTTAGCCGTTCCCTATGTACACGTCTCCCGTCAACCAGGCGCGCATTGGTCACATTTCTTGCTGATGAGACAAAGCATGGGACAAAAGCACCTTACAGGAGGCAAGGTTTATCTGGGCTCAGGTCTGAGGGACACATTCATCATGTCTGGGAAATGATGGCAGCATCAAGAGCCCCTGTTCCTGGCTCATCCACAGTGAGAGCCAGAGGGGGGTGAGTACGGATGTTCCCTTTGCTTTTCTCCTGTCTGTTTAGTGTGAGGACCCCAGGTTGTGCCACCCACATCCAGGATGGGTCTTCCCTCCTTACTTAAAATCTGAAAACAAAGTCATAGATCGGGACATGCCAGCGATGTGTTTCCATGGTGATTTTTTTTTTTTAAAGACAGAATCTCTTTCCCAGGTTAACCTCAAACTCCCTATGTAGTGGAGAGTGACTTTGAGCTTCTGATCTTCCTGCCTCCCCCTCCCTAATACTGGGATAACAGCTCTGCGCCACCACATCCACCTTTTACCGGGTCTAAATCTGCTCATAGCCCTTTGCCAAGTTTGAGTTCAGGAGACAATGAGTCCATAGAAGTTGAGCAACCCTAATGTAGCGATCCCAAGTCGGCACCACTACAAAAATCTAAAACTTGAGTGCTGACAGGTAGAAAACTCACATCTGACTTCATGTGGTGAGTCTCAGGCAAAATCCACTAAAACGCTGTCTCAAGTGGCCTTCCAGCTACGCATTTACCATATTCAGACTTGTTTTCCATGCCCAAGGGGTCCCAGTGTGTGGATACTAGTAACTCCAAATCCAGAAAACTGCAAAATGTACAGCATTTATGGTCCCAAGCATTTTGGATAAGGGATGCCCTACGTGTGGTGTTTTGTTTTGTTTTGTTTTGTTTTTGGTTGGTTGGTTGGTTGTTGGTTGGTTGTATTTTGGGAGGAGTTGTTTGCGGGTTTTTGCTTGTTTGTTTGTTTGTTTTGTTGTTGTTGTTTGGGGGGGGGGGGTTGAGACAGAGTTTCTTTGTGTAACAGCCCTGGATGTCCTAGACTCACTTTGTAGACCAGGCTGGCCTTGAACTCACAGAGATCCACCTGCCTCTGCCTCTGCCTCCCAAGCGCTGGGATTAAAGGCACCTATCACCATGCCAGCTCCTACCTGTGATTTTAATTAAGAATTTCACAGCTATTTAAAGCCATCGACCAACCAATCATCAGCGTCCTCCACTGCCAGTGTTCCTCCTATCCACCTTTTGCATCCTGTCTCTACCTGGGAGTTGCTTTCCATCTTGAGATAACCCCTTTAATGTGAGCTTTTCCTTAGAACCCTCCCCTAGACTTGCCTGAGTCCCTGTTGCCTGTGGCATCTGACTATAAAGCTGTCATCAAACCTTTAAGCATCTCAGAGTCATTCTTCATAGGCTCCACCCAGCCGGAGATTGATTGGCTCAAACCATGTCCTTGTGAGTTAATATGGTTCTGGCATTAAGGAGAGGGAGCTTGCAAACCCAAGCATTTAATGGAAACAGTCATCTTCTACACTATCCTTGAAAGAAAAGACAAAATGTGTGTTTATACCCCATTACCTGGGCCTTCCTGGCTTGCACAAGCTCCCGGATCTCCAGGCAGGAGCTTTCTGCCCAGCTCCGTAGTTTTCTGTGGTTGACTGCACATGTGTGTGATGGACTCCTGATATCCTCCATGCTGGCAATTGTTACTGGCTGACTTAGTTCCGGCCTTATGCCTGCTTTTCATCCTCCTACCCACCATCCCAGAGCCAAATGGAGATAATGTAGACTGTGCAAAACTGCTGAAGAGGGGGAAAAAAAAAAAAAAAAAACTAATTTTCTGGGAGAAAAAAAATGAAGCTATCGAACAAGTTTTTAAAAATATGTTGAGAAAATACACTTGTATACTTGACATTCACACACTTATCTGACAGGAGCCTCCTATTTACATTGAAGAGAAAGTCAAATTAACCTGTCCCAAAAAATTAGCCCCTAATAGCTGGGCGTAATTCCTGTAACCTCAGCTCACTGGAGGATGAAACAGGAAGATTGTCACAAGTTCAGGTCTACAGAGTAAGACCCTGTCTCAAAAAGTATAGGAGGTTGGTGAAAGAAGGAAGAAGAAGAAAGGTAGGGAAGAAATGAGGGAGCAATAAAAGAAGGGAGGGAGAGAGGGAGGGAGAGAGGGAGGGAGGGAGGGAGGGAGGGAGGGAGGGAGAGAGGGAGGGAAGGAGAAAGAAAGCAAAATTGTTTTCTATGAACATAAAGACCTTCTCCCTTTCCAGTCCACTGTGAATTCCTTGAGAAGCGGGGAATGCGCACACATGTGACTGGCTAAAGGTCGCCCCCAGCTCTTTTCTTAAACTGCATATAGCCTCTGCCCTGGAGAAGAGCAGAAACGGGAAGCACCCCCCCACACACTTCCCTTCACACTGTTGGAAATAATCATGAGAAAGAAAATTATCGATCCCACACACTCAAGAACGAGGCAGAACTTCTTTTAAAAAATCAATCAGGGGAAATAATTTGTTTCTTAACAAAAGAATACTAGCAAAAGCCGGGATGGAATTATTACCAGATCATGGAAAGACCGGAAGTGTTGACCAAGTTCTTACCCTTCCTTTGTCTTCTCATGAAGGAAGAAGAAATGAACACTCATATAATTCTACCTGAATATGAGAGGCATTTTAAATTTTTAGTTAGCATGTAAAATAGCAGGTTTCGTTCTCTTTTGATTCATGTCTGTCATTGGTGTAGCTCTTATTCACTCATGACTCTCTCTTGTTCTCCACCCCACCCCCTTTGGTGCCCTTCCTCCCACTAAATACATTCTAGATTCTGCATGACAGAATATACTATTTTTATCTGTCTTCTCTCCCCAAATTACCCTTTCTTCTACCACTTTCTTTTACAGCCATTCCTTTCCTCACATAGCATCTTTAAGCTAGCATTTACTGAATGCACACTATACCAAGTGGTTAGTGTCACTATCCACTGATCTGTCCCCTGATGCTACAGAGTGGCTGCTATTTTCCCATGCTAAAATGAGAAAAGTGAGGCAGGACTCCGCTGTGTCTCAAAGTCCTCCCTCCCCCATGGTATCTAAGTGATAGTGTCACATCAAAAACACTACTCTGGCCACACCCTGTGGAAATAGCGCATAACCATTAACATAAATATAGTACTCAAGTGGATGCCAGTTTGAGAGGGATAATAAGGGGATGTTGGAACATGCAAGGGAAGACCCACAATTCAGCTGTGAGGCTGAAGTTGAGGAAAGACAAAATATTTGAATTTTTATGATAAGTATTATATTCTCAATAGATTAGATAGATAGATAGATAGATAGATAGATAGATAGATAGATAGATAGATAGAAATAGACCATCATCATTTTTTATGTCCTACCATTCTCAAAACTGCTCTTCTGTCACTATGTTTACATGCTTTGCTCCTCCTGTCTCGTGTGCTGGAAATTTGCTTCTCATGGTGATGGTGTTAGCAGATGGTGTTGCACTTGAAGAGGCAGGGCTAGTGAGAGGTCCTCCTTCACTGAGGCCCTGACTCAGAAAGGGAGGGCTGGTTTCCTGGAAAGAGTTGTTATAGAAACCTGACCTGACCCCTGAATCGCTCTCAAACTTCCCGTTTCAAGATGCCGTCTTTTCTTTCCACTTCTATGCCCACTGTTGTGACATATTTTGCTGATAAGACGTCACCAGGGTCCGAACCAATGGGGATTCCTGACATTAGACTTGTAGCCTCCAAAAATGTGAGCTAAATGAACCTCTTTTCTTCAAAAGTAGCCCACCCCGGGAATATCATTATAGTAACACAAATATGGACCAATTTACATGTTTTCCAAAGTCACAGTGCTAATAAAGGAAGCAAGCCTTGTGAGCAGGAACTGTGGCTGTTTTACATTTCCATTTGTTGAACACCTTACTGCCTGTTCAAATTGCAGTCATTGAGTCACAGCAGAATCCTTTGTTGCCTTCCATTTGCTCTCAAAGCCTTGAACACAGTCAATACCTGGCCAGATACTGCGTTTGTCTAATGCTACAGAAATCCCAGACAGGCTGTGGGCATGCCGAAGAGAAAAAGGGGAAAAGGACAAATTGAATTTCTAACGAGTAACTGTGTCAAAACTGTGCTCTGCAGTCTATGTTCAGATCAATCCGAAAGCTTCTGTTTATACACCCCAGGAATAAGTAACAGTACAAAGATCAGATTTAAACTATGGACACATTTGAATGTTGTGTCTGAATATAGATGCAACTGATCATTTGTTATGCAAATTTTCAATCCAGTTTGAGGGGCAGGGTATATGTATGTGTGTATCTGCATACGCTTATATGTATGTGTATATATATATATATATTTGTAAGCATATGTATGTGTGTATATGTCTGTATATGTACATATATGTATGTATGTGGCTATATACATATGCACATGGAGTAGAAGATGGTTCTAAAGATCTGGTAAGCTTCCGACCTGAGATTTAAGGTGCTTCTTTAAGGGACATGAGGCAAGACCCTTCTAATTAGAGGATGTTCTGCCCAGCATCTTCTAGCATCTTGACTGGTATTTATGATGCACTTTGTTACCTTGGGGAAAACTTGGGCGGACGATGAGGACATTTTAACACAGATAAAAATAGGAACTGAGTGAAGGAAGGAGGGAGGAAAACCCTTCTCAGAAGGTAAGAGCAACTGCTAATACTCCCAGGACTTGCTGCACTCCAGCCCTGGCTAGTCTTTCATGTGTTAACTTTCAGAAGGCCTACATAGGCTAGCACTGGGACTGTTCCCACTATAGAGATGAGAAAACCAAGGCACCTAGAAACCAATGAACTTTCACTAGGGGATGATGGCAGGCAAGATATGCATAGTGTTGACTGTAAGTGTCTTCCCTCACAGTGACAACGAATGCTTGATCATTGAAAGCAGAATGTGAGCAGAAGTGACACAGCATTATTTGTGTGCTGGGCATTACTTCATCCCACATAATTCTCCTAATGGGTCCACAGGCTATGATCATCTCTGTGTTCACCCTCTGTGCACTCCATGTTCACCCTCTGTGCACTCCATGTTCACCCTCTGTGCACTCCATGTTCACCCTCTGTGCACTCCATGTTCATCCTCCATGTTCATCCTCTGTGCACTCCATGTTCGCCCCTCTGTGCACTCCATGTTCACCCTCTGTGCACTCCATGTTCACCCTCTGTACACTCCATGTTCACCCTCTGTGCACTCCATGTTCACCCTCTGTGCACTCCATGTTCACCCTCTGTACACTCCATGTTCATCCTCCATGTTCACCCTCTGTGCACTCCATGTTCGCCCTCTGTGCACTCCATGTTCACCCTCTGTGCACTCCATGTTCACCCTCTGTGCACTCCATGTTCACCCTCTGTGCACTCCATGTTCATCCTCCATGTTCATCCTCTGTGCACTCCATGCTCACCCTCTGTGCACTCCGTGTTCACCCTCTGTGCACTCCATGTTCACCCTCTGTGCACTCCATGTTCGCCCTCTGTGCACTCCGTGCTCGCCCTCTGTGCACTCCGTGTTCGCCCTCTGTGCACTCCGTGTTCGCCCTCTGTGCACTCCGTGCTCGCCCTCTGTGCACTCCGTGCTCGCCCTCTGTGCACTCCGTGCTCGCCCTCTGCATACTCTGTGTGCACTCTCTGTGTGTACGCCTGTGTGTACATGCATGGGCCTCATGTTTCTCAGGTGCCACCTCCCTTGTTCATTAGTCAGAATATCTCATTGCTCTGGAAATCACCAAGCGGATTAGGCCTATTGACCAGTGAACCCGAAGGATCCACAAACATGTGACAACACAACAGCATTTTAATACAAATTCTGGGAGATGAGGCTCAGGTCCTCGGGCTGGCAAGCCAAGCGCTTTGCTGACTGAGCTATCTCCTCAGCCTGTCGCTATTTTCTTTCTCATTATTATTTTAAAATGTGTATTGTGCTGGCCTGCTTGTTTGTATGTGTACCACATACATGCAGGTACCTGCACAGGCCAGAAGAGGGCACCAGAACCTCTGGCTGAAGTCACAGGCATATGAACTGCCTAGTGTGGATGCTAGAAACCTATTAGGAAGGGGGAGCATGCAAGAGCAGTGAGTGCTCTTAACCACTGAACCACCTCTCACCCCCATCTCTACTTTAAAAAAAAAAAAGAACAGTAATGCCTACAAAATTGAATGGTTCTCCTAAGGTCACCAATTGCCAAAGTCCAGCAGCTAGGAAGCCAGCCCAGGTCTTATGTAACACAAAGACAGCCATGTATTTCAAGCCACCAGTATGCTGTACAGTTTCCCGACTGAGTCTCAAATGCAAGGATTCAACAAGGCATTTCTCCCTCTAGTCTCCAACAGGCTCATTATTCAGATGGTTCCTTCACTGCCCAGCTAAAGGATTTCAGCTTGGAACACCCCCACCTTCCATGAGACCCAGTGTTAAAACATAAGCTGAAGAATATATAAGTACTCTGCCATCCCCTGTGGGGTGCAGTGTGCCAATGTGCCTAGATCAGAGAGCATGCCATTCATCCAGAAGGAATGTAGATTTCTGATTGTTGAATGAATACCGAATGGAGTTAATGATGCCCAGCCAGGGCAAAGAGGAGCAGTTGGCAGGCGAACACTGTAGATTTCTGGGAGCTGGTTCAAACATCCTTAATGTTCCCCTGGCTTCATGTGGCCCTGCATGTGAGCCCCGAGAGAGGCTGCCATAGTTGCTCTGCTTTCTGATTGAAAACAGCTGCAGGTAGCAGGTCAGCCCATTGTTTTGGTGGTGGTGGTGGTGGTGATTGAGACCGACCCCAGGCATCTCGGGCTCCACTCTGCAGCTTCGCTCTGAAATGAACAGAGGTAGAAAGTAGGTTTTTGCACTTGCTGAGCTTTTCAAAGTGAACCATTCATCTTCCATCTTCCGAGGGTCAGGACACAGCCATCCATTCAGGGAAGTATGAGTCACCCGCCCCCCCGCCCGTCCCCGACTCCCGCCCCCCAATTCTAAAACAAACATTTGTTTCAGAGAGAATTCTTACCTTGACTGATTTTTTACAGCTGTCCTGTCTTTGTAATGGCTTGTTCCTTCCTGTAAATCCAAAGGCTTCTGAGGCATTTCCTTAGGGTTGGTACTAAGGGGGTGATGGTTTCAGGCCTTCCTGAGTGGCAGGACTCTTAGCAACAGCACCTTAGGCAGTCAGTGAGGCTGCCTGATCTAGGGAGAGTCAGGGTCTTAGTCTTCAGTCCGTGGTAAAGAGGGAATTTCCATGGCAGAGTCTTTATAGGTGCAGTGTTTTGTGTCCTCCAGGTCGTCATCTAGCACCTGCCTCACGTTCAGAATCTACAAATGCATCCACCCACCGAGAGATGGTAAAACAGGGTACCCACGAAGGAAAGAGTCATAGCATTGGGCTGGTGCCTGAGGCTGGACTTACAGTGCGATGAACAACCAGAACCAAGGGTGGCCAAGGTGGAAACAGCTCAGCTGAGATCTTAGGTACTGTTCCAGAGGGATGTAGTGGACAGGGGATCTTTTGTGGGCAAATGCACAGAGAAATGGCCAGTGGCCACCTAAGTGAAGACTGAATGTGTTGTTGAGTCTCCTGTTAGTGTGTGTGTGTGTGTGTGTGTGTGTGTGTGTGTGTGTGTGTGTGTGCGCGCGCGCGCGTGTGTGAAGGTCAGAAGACAACTTTGTGGAGTCAGTTCTTCCCTTACACCATCATGTAGGTTCCCAGGATGGAGCTTGGGCTGCCACACTTGTACAGCAAGCACTCTTACCCACTGAGCTATCTTGCCAGCTCTGTTGCAGTTTTAAAGGGTTAAAGATACCCCCCAAGGCTCAGCCATGAGATACAGACAAACTCTGGCGGGTATTCTGGGAATCTGTGTGGCTCACAGAACTGAGATAGGGGTGGAGGACAAGGTGCTGTGTAGTTCAAAAACAATTACCATGTGTTCCCAAAGTATTACAACCATGGTGTGTTCTATTTAGTGATTGAAATATGCATGATATAAATGTATTCTTTTAACTATCCCAAGCATAAAACTGAGAGGCACTAGGTATTGCCGCGTTGGCAGCCAAGCCACCACCTTTCCAGATTGAGATCCAGCAGCTTTCTTTGGCTCTTCTCCCCAGCCCCCACTGAGCTTCACTATTATTGGGTATTTCATGTAAGTGGAACCAAATAATGTTCTTCTGGGTGCGGCTCCTTTCCCTCTGCATGATGGCTTGGAGTTCATCTGCACTGCAGTGTGTGTCAGAATTTCAGTCCTCTGTGAGGAATGGGGACCAGATGGTAGTATGCTGAGTGGACATTCCCCATTGTTCATCTGTCCCTCTGTTGATGGACTCTTGGGTTGGTACACTGATTCTGCCTACCATAAATAGCGCTACTGTGAATGCTGGGTTCGGGTATCTGTTTGATTTGGGTTCTTTGACTTGTTTTGGGGTACTATACTAGTTACTTCTCCCGTTGCTGTGACAAAAGCTTAAGGAAGAAAGGGCTTGTTTTGTCTCACCAACTGTGAGCACAGTTGGAAAGAAGAGCAGGGAAGTTCTAGATGTGCCAGGTCATGTTGTCCACATTCCAGAAGCTGAGCCAGATAAATACTGGTCTTTAGCTCACCTTCTCTATTTTTTCTTTCTCCTTCATCTTGAGACCCTAGACCATAGAATGGTGCCACCCACATTTGGTGTGGGCCTTCTTTCCTCCGTTAAGCCTGTCTAGAGGCACACACACAGAATTGTGTCTCTTAGGTAATTCCAAATCCAGTAAATTGACATTGGAGATCATAGGCATTACATAGAAATAGAGTCAATAGATTATGGGACAATTCTGTTTAACTTTTTAGGCACTGACAGACTGTCTCCTGACATCAGGAACTCTCAGCACTGTATAGGTTTCATTCCCTCCACGTCATTATCAGCAGTTGTTATTTTCCCATTTTTGTTTTGTTTTGTTTTTGTTAATGTGGTTGTTTAATACAATCCTAATGGGTGTTGATGGGCCATCACTTGTGGACCTATTAGGTCATCTTTAAAGTTCAGGCAGAGGGTTGAGGACGCTATGTTTGTGTTGGCAGGGGCAATGAAAATAATTGGAGGCTGCATTTAAAGTTGCTGAGACATACTCCTAAGAAATGGTGGGGTTTAAAGGCAGTTTGTTTGGGGATGTTCTACACCATGGGTTTTCACTCCTGTATGCCCATCAGGATCACCTGGTGTATACTTTTAGATTCTAGTAGTCTGGTTGGGGAGTAGCTGGCCTCAGTCAATGAAATGCAAAGATTTGGGTTTGATCCCCAGAGCCCAAATTAAAAAGCCAAGTGTTGTGGTGCACGCTGTCTGAACTGGGGAGACTGGGACAGGATAATTCCTAGGGCTCACTGACCAGCTAGCCTAGCCTACTTGGCAAGTTCTAGGCCAGCCAAGGACCCAGTCTTTAAAATAAGAATGGAAAAGGAACCCCAGAGGTGCATTCCGGCCTACATTCACACATACCTGTTCACATGTGTGTATGTGCTTACACAGACAAAACATAAGTAAGTAAATGACCAAACAAATAAATAACTATTGTGGTCCCTACTCCAGACATTCTGATGGCAGCTGTCCCAGAGTGGATAGAGCATTGGTCTTGTGTTTACAAGTTCCCCTGGGAGTGTGATGTGCAGCCAGCATTAGTCCTGGATTCTGCAGACAAGCAGGGTATGGCCTAACACTAAGGCTCCAAGATGTCTTTGTCTCTCAGAGCTGTGGTCCATACACTCACAGACTCAGTGGAACTTAAATCAAGTCCCTATGCAGCTTCCTCTGTGTTCTAGGGAAAGTACATCCTCACACGTGTGGAGAACTAAGGGTTAGCACCGTGTCCTGATTTCATCCTGTTGGGATGCTTGGCACCCTCTGGCTGTGGGAGATTTCTAGGTGCATTGGTTGTGCTGAATAGATGGAGAACTGTCGTGGCAGGAGCAAGCTGGCTGACGCATTGCCCACATTTCTCCAACAGCGTGAGTAGGCACCTACCTCTGTGGACCTCCCACCCAAGCACAATCACACTGGGCAATACAGACCCTGCTATATGTGTCTCATGTTTCTGTATGAAAACACCTGACAAAAGTCAAGTTAAAAAGGAAGGGCTGTTGTAATGGGGGTAGATGGTGCAGAGGGAGCACAAGGGAGCTGGTCTCATTCCAGGTTCACCACCAGGGGAGCAGAAAGCTCAGGGAAGTGGGGCCAGGGTATAAAACCTTAAGTCTAGTGACCTACTTATTCCAGTAAGGCTCTACTTCCTCCTGAAGGTCCCACTACCTCCTAAACAACTCTACCAGGTGCTTGAGCTCAAGAGCCCATGGGGGGGGGGGGGAGGACATTCCATGTTCAAACCTCACCAAGCACCAAATTCGTCCTCCTGTCATGAGCTCCCTCCCACCTGCCGTGACTGACCCATAGCTGCAATAATGGCAGCAATCATTCCTTAGGGCAGAGCCCTCCCACTGACCTTCTCCTGTCTCCTAACACGGTTGCTTTAAGGGGTTGCATTTCCAAAACGTGACCCTCGGGGTCACACTCAAACCACACGGAAGGGAAACCGGTGTGACTGGCCTTGATTGAGAGATGACAGATGAGCTTAAGAATTATCTACAGGTTTCACATCAAGGGTAAAGAATATTCTAAATCCTTTTCAGCGTGTTTTAGCTAGAAGACATTCTTCTGGCTTGATGGAGAGTTTCACATCCTCTGCTATTAGAAGTGTTGGTCCATCCTAACTCCAGGAAGTCCGGCCCCCTGGTGGCCTACAATGTAGAATGCAGGATGTAGCTGTCACGGCAGCTTAGCTTCCTGGTGTGCAGGGAAGCTGCAGCAAGAGTGTGTGAGAGAGTCTGCTGGCAGCCTTTCCTGTGGGGAAGGGAAAGAGTATTCTGCATCATCTCCCCACAACGCCTTTTGGGAATTACTCATCCAAAAAGGATTAAAGAGCAGGCAGAGTAGGACCAGGGACACTGAGCTTAACCCTTGCCAAAAGACACCACGCTTGAGTTTCCCAGTCAGCTTTTCTGAGCATTCTCTCTGTGTGGATTCACTTTCATTCTTTTTGTTTGTTTGGTTTGGTTTGGTTTGTTTTTGTTTTTTGAGGTTTTTTTGTTTGTTTTTGTTTTGTTTTGGTTTGGTTTTTTGGTGAATAGAGTCCTGTGTTGGGAATGATCACAAATATGGTCCTGTGTTTTAAGCAAAGAAAGTCAGTAAATTTGAAACAGCCATGCTGATGGGAGAAAAATAAAAACCCAGATATTTGAAAGGATGGGTAGTTCGAAAGGGGGCAGGTTGATTTTGTCACAGAACCAGGAGACATGAGCAGCAGATAACTACGGGTCATTTCTGGAATTCTGTTCATGATGGTTATAATTGATTGAGCACAAATTAATTTCTCCCCATATTTATCTCCTTAAACAGGGCATATATATATACACATACATATATATATATATAATTTCAAGTAAAATAAAATTTACATTAGAAGGAAAAGAAGTGAAAAGATTATGTGGGCAAGCGGGAGTAAAGCTAGGCTTGGAACCTGCCCTTTCCTTGCCCGTGCGCCAGGGTCTGCTATGGCCTCGTTACACCATAGCCTGTTCTTGAACAGCTCCTTGGGTCCTTCCTCATCAGTCGCAGGCACACATGATGGGGCACACGGGCAATCTCAGCACTTGTGGAAATAAAGAGAACCAGGTCAGCCTGAACTGCAAGGGAGTCTGTCGCCAAAAGAGGTGTGTGTGTGTGTGTGTGTGTGTGTGTGTGTGTGTGAGAGAGAGAGAGAGAGAGAGAGAGAGAGAGAGAGAGAGAGAGAGAGAGAGAGATCACATCAATATCATCTTCCTATCATTAATAACATAATGTTAACATTCTGTATTGGTACTCTCTGAAGAATGCTTCAGGAGCTGTACAGGAAGCTGTGTTACAGGGAACAGGACATTGTCAGGAGCTGAACACGTCAGGGTCACTTCCTCCCAATTCTGACAATACTGCCCTGATGAGTTGTCACCTTGTCCCAGCAGTCTCGGGGCTGTGGCCACATGGAAGGCATCTTTCCCTCTCCCTAAAGCAGTTTGCGCTAGACCAGAATGAGAATGCTGAAGGTCCCTGTGACTCTCCTCTGCCGTCCAGCCCAAGTGGGATCAGCAGCCACACGGGCGCCTTGGGACACCGTTCTGGCAGGAAGGATGCTGGAGAGCTGAAGGGTTTTTGCTTCGGCACTGAAACCAGGAAGGGTCCTGACAGAAAGGCATTTCCAGCTTTTCTCAAAAACTCTGACTCAACCCTCAGCTGGACAATTCTCTTGGGACATGTTTGGATCCAGATGGTCATTTTCCTGTCTTGAGCCTTTCCAGGAATTCCAGGGTAGGCAGGCATCCAAAGGACACTAGCCATGCTAGGCTACAGCCACGTTCTCTGTGTGATCAGCTTCTGAGGATGTCTCAAGCCAGATGTCAGCTTTGTCCCCTCCATCCTGGCCCAGACTCATTCTCCTGGGTGCTTAAGAGCCAGGGACATGTGTGGTAGAGCCACACCATGGGCCAGCCGTTGAGGTGTTTCCAGATATCCCCAGTGTTCTCTGTCACCACATGGACCGAAATGGCATTAGGAAAAGCCAGGAACCTAAGGACAGCATCACCCAACCCTTAGTGAGGGCTGCCCCTCCACGGCACATAACAGCAAAGAGTGCATCCCACGGAGGACACGTGGGCCAAGACTTAGCTACCTGCCAATCAAGGACATCAAAACAAGGCAGCCAGCACATCAATGTGTTATCCAATACCAAATAGTCAGCCCCGAGTACATCAGTACAAGCCACACCATACAGGTTGAGCAGATCATATTTAGGGATGTATATGTATTAGGCATACAGACACATGCATGCAGTAACTATTAATGGGAAAAGAGACCGTGCATTTGAAAGAGACCAGGGAGGAGTATATGAGAGGGTTTTAAGGGAGGAAAGGGAAGAGAGAAATGCTGTAGTTATATTGTAATCTCAAAGATGGCGGGGGGGGGGGGGGGGGGGGGGGGGGGGAGAGAAAAAAAAAGACAAAGCAGACACAGCCCCTGAGGAGCCCCTCGCCATGGCTGGCTTTATTAAAGGCTTTTTTAACCAGAAGGAACACACTGCCCTAAACCCAGCTTCCCTTAGCCACTGTGCACCCAAACGGGGACTTGCGCTATTTGGAGAGGCTTTAAGTGTCTTAGTCTTGTTATGTGTTAAATTTAGTCATATTCATTGCCCCCCAAAAAAGCCTTCAAATATTCATTCCCCACTCCCCCCAAAAAATTGTTCATGTGCTAAACAATGAATCTCCTTTCTCCTGCTTTACTCTGACAATCCCCCACCCACCCAGACTGCAGCCCCTTTCCCTCAAAGGCGAGGCCACTGCTGTGTGCTGCCGCCTCCAGCTAAGGGGAGTCTGTGCAGGATGCCCACGGAAATGAACACCTCACTTGCTCTTCTAGCTTGTTTTTGTGGTTTTAGGGTTTTGCTGTTGTTTTAAGACAGAGTTTTGCAGGCTCCGTTTCCAAGGCGCTGGGTTTACAGATGTGTGCCCACATACCTGGTGTGAATCTGCTTTTTCTGACACACAGAGAGCTTGCCTAGAAGGCATGTTGGTGCTCAGAATTCATAGTGCCCCACCAGGACAGGAAGTACAGTGGCCTGAGTGACACTGAGCTTGGTGCTCAGAGTGGTGCTGGGTCAGGGACACCAACACCCCTGTTGCTTGCCTGTGAAAGACAGCTTGGTTTCTTTTCTTTTGTCACCTCAACACATGACACTAAAGTCCTTGGTTAGTTTTCATGTACTGCAAGGTTTACTTGAAAATTCTCACCCCACTTATTTCATTTTCTTCCCTTTTAACACACAGGGGGTGGGGAACTGCTCTTTGCCATCACACTGCTCCAACAGCAATGCTTCCCACATATGAGTGTACCATACATGATCACTGGGCTAGTGATTTCCAAACCTGGTATAGCACCCCACACCTGTCATCCCAACACTCAGAAGGCAGAGGCAGGAGAATCATAAATTCCAGGTCATTGCATGTTTGATGGCAAATCTAGGCTACCTGAGAGCCTGTCTCCAAAAAAGGAAAAAAGAAAAAAAAAAAAATCTAGACTCCTTCATTTAAACCACTCTTAAGCCAGAGCTCTCCAATGAAGCTAATTGAGCTATTAAAACCAAGGCCAGGCATTTATTTTTATTCTCATTAATCTTAATTTTCTTGGTGCTATGCCATCACTTCCAGCCTCTGAGGATATATTTGCATATTAATCACAACATACTAAATATCCCTTCCAGCCTTCTGCTACCTCTAAAGATGATAACCAAAACACTAATAAGACATTGAACAGAGCAGAACTGAAAATAGAGCTGTGACCTGTCCTGGGCCCTGTGATGATGCTGAGCAGTGCAGGCCCACTGAGTTAGACCAAAAGTGGCGAAGACATTTGGTGAGTGAATAAGTGACCCACTTCCTCTGAGGCAAGCCTGGTCAGCCAACCTTGAAGATGATTAGTTGTGACTGTTACTCCCTTCCTGGATACTCCAGGGATGTGGGGTGGGGGCTGTTTCCCCAAGTTAACCAAATCGAAGGGCCTCTGCCTGTAGCACACAGAATTTCCTCTGATGATGGAGTCAGATTGGATGGCTGTTGGTGGGTGAGGGCCTCAACATTTCTCACTGTCCTTGTGGCTTCTGCCATTATATCAAGTGTTTCATTTCCTAGTATTGTTTAGTATCTTTTACCCAAAGTATTTAGGACAAGAAGTGTTTTCCACTCAGTGACTTCTCAGTTTTAAGTATTGGTATATATAAAATGAGATCTTAGGAATGGAACCTCAGCTGGGTGTGGTGGCCCACGCCTGTAATCCCAGCACTCAGGGAGGCAGAGGCAGGCAGATCTCTGTGAGTTCAAGGCCAAGCTGGTCTACAAATCAAGTCCAGGACAGCCAAGGCTACACAGAGAAACCTTGTCTCAAACAAAACCAAAAAAGAAAAAAGAATTCCATTATATAGTAACATGGCATGGTGCCCCCCTAGTGGTTTAGTGAAAAATCCAGCAAGAACCAGTACTGCTTTGTGGAAGACACAGTATAGAGACCAGGTAGAACAGAGAAAGAAGTCATTGCCTCCAATTTGCCCTGTCTTCCACGATGCATGCTAAACACTTTCACATTCAGGAGAATGCCAGGAGTGGTGGCAACTTGGGAGCCTTGGTCAGGATGATCTTTTGTGCCCAGGCAACACAACGAGACCCCTCTTCTGTTAAAAACTATTATTCTAAGCAGAAAGCGCGCTCAGTGGGAGGCCACTAAGCCTGACAACCTGAGTTCAGTTCTCCAAGGGCTGCATGATGGAAAGAGAGAGCTGGATCCATAGTTGGATTGCCACATGCATCCTGTGGCACAGTATTATTATGTCTTAATTAACAAATTTAAAATAATTATGATGATGGTTTGAAACTTGTGTCAGCCTGAGACTCTCCTGCCTCTTTATTAATCGCTCCATCCTTGTTTATCACAGCTACTCTCTAGCAAAGGTTCTGCTATTTACCAGTGGATACTTTTCCAGAATAAATTTGTACTTGTTTGTCAGCATTGATATATGAAGCCAGGAATTAGAGCTGAATGGCAGAGCACTTGCCCAGCATTCACATAGCGCTGGGTTTGATCCTGGGGTACTAAAAATAAATATATACAGTTGGTATGTCTCGTTAGTTCATTAGCAGAAGCTCAGCCCAGTTAGTGTTCAGGGATGAAGAGCCTGCCAGCCTCTATCAAATAAGTAGTATAAATAAAGGCCTGTACCTCTGAGAACCATTTCAGCCTTCATAGGAGCTCACTGGTTTTGCATACTACAGTCATGTGCTCAGGCAGCTTTCTGTTTGCCTGTTGCTAATGGCTCTTCCTGAGTATGTTTGACATTTTACTTGGCTTTGAAAGGACTTTCATGCCCCCTGCGTTTTCTTCCCTCGAGCTGCCTTGAGCTAATTAACCTATTCCCTCACTGTCTGGGACTACTCCTATATGCAAATGCTCTCATTTCCGAGTCTGACATATCACTCTTGCATGAACATCCCTAATGAAATCCTGCGGCGTTTTATGGGGCAGTGCACCTGTGCCGCCAGCAGGGGCCGCATGGAACCCTTCTCTCAGTAGACCTTGGCAATGATTATGTTACCTTGCCAGCTGGTATAAGAAAGTATGAGCCGGGCTAGAAAGATAGCTCCATGGTTAAGAGTACTGGCTGCTCTTCTGCAGAGGACCCAGCACCTGGGTGGTCGCATCCTCCTATAACCCCAGTTCCTAGTGGCCTGATTCCCTCTTATGACCTCTGTGGGCAATAGGCATACATTCAAGCTAAACATTCATACATACACAGAAGATAAAATAAACAGATCTTTATTTAAGTTAGAACTTAGCAATCTTCTTCCTTAAGAGTGATTCTCAGAGTCTAAAGAGAGAAGGTTAGCATCAGTACATTTTCAGACAGCAAAAGGAAACAATGCTTTCGATACTTTGGCTGTTTGGTTTTAGTCTGTCCTTGCAATGGATCTGTAACTGTTGGGTATAAATGATGCACTGTGCTCTTAATAGGAGAGAGTCCTACAGAACAAAGTTATTTGAAACACAGTTCCTTAGACACTTGGGGCTTTTCTACGCCTTCAGGCACATGCTGTTTTTAATTTCTTCGGCATGAGTGGTAACTTAAGTCTTTTTACTTTTTTCTGTCCCTCTGTTTAGCAGCTGTCTTGTCAGTGTGAGAGACCCTTCCCTTATTGAGACAACTCTGGGGTTCATACACCAGATATCTAGACCGCCACTTTCCTGCATAAGTGGGCATTCGCAGTTTCTCTCTACCTGATCAAACTCAGGAGGGAGAGGACGCTTCTTGTGTCATCTGTCACTTCGCTCTCGTATTTCGTGGTGATGCTGAAACAAAACAAAGGAGAGCTATTAGATCACTCCCGCCCCACCCCCGGTGGAAAGTTAAAAGTAGGGGATGGAGAGGTGGCTCAGTGAGTGAAGCACTTACCACACAAGTGTGAGGACATGAGTGTGCACCCCAGAACCTACGTAAAAGCTGAGCAATATACCACGTGTCTGTGATCCCGGCACTCCTGTGACAAGGTGGGATCTGGACAAAAGAGAACCCTTGGAAGCTCATCGGCCATGTGGCCTGGCTTACCCAGTAGTGATGAGACCCCTATCTCAAGCAAGGCGGAAGGTGAGACCCAACCCCTAAAGTTGTTCTTCCATCTCTGACCTCTGCATGCATACTGTAACGGGCTAACACACACACACACACACACACACACACACACACACACACACACACACATGCACACCACACTGTAAGCTGGATAAGAACAGTTTGTGATACAGAGAGGAGGAGCAGAGCAAAAGGTTATGCCGCACTGTGGATCTTGCCATTGCTTCAACATGGACACAGCTTGAATTACTGAAGACTGGGCGCTTACAGTGCGAGTTTGGTTTTCCCTTGGGAAGGGCTTAGAGTTTTTGTTTTGATTTGATTTGACTTGATTGTTTGTTTATTTGCCTGCTCGCTTGCTCCCCCCACCCACCCACTTCTTTAGACCAGGTCTTTCTTTGTAGACTAAGCTGGCCTGAAACTTACTATATAGCCCAGGCTTGTCTACAAGGTCCCAGTCTTCCAGTTTCCAAGGGTAGAGATTACAGATACTCATGACCACACTCATTTGGTGGGGCGTGGGGGAAGGGAGGCCTGTTTTAAAGTCAGATCACAGGAGAGAGAATCTGAGGAAATGTATTCAGGTGTCAACCCCAGAAATGCAGCTCCCCAAATCAGAGTCTTTGATGATGTTTCTGTCTGCATCTTCTCCCGGTGGGCAATACTCATACCTCCTGCTGCTAACATGACTCACATTGGTCACCTTGAAAGTCCACTTCATGCCAGGTGGACAGTGTCCACACAATGGTGATGACTCAGAATCCAGTGTTTGTGAGACTGAGGCCGGGACAGTTCCTCGTTTGTGTGTGTGTGTGTGTGTGTGTGTGTGTGTGTGTGTGTGTGTGCTTATTGTCTTAGTATTTTCCTCTAAATGACTGTATTTGGAATTCTCTCGAGACTTATAGTGAGAAGAATTATTTGGGGTTGCTGCTGCTGAGTTGAGGTACATGGGTGATTGTGTAGGAGGCCCTGCTAGGAAAGGGGGCAGCATCATAGATTAAGTGTAACCCCAGACACCAGGTAAAATCTTAAAAGCATCAGTTCTGGCATCTGAAGATGAAGAAATCGCCCAAAGGCTCCTTGGGCGTGTCTGTTCCAAGCCTGCTCCTTCCCAGAGCCCAGCTCTTGGGAGCTCATTTGACTGAGACAACTGCTCAGGTACAGAAATGGCAACGAATGGCACTAACCTTGCTGTGAAAAAAATTACAAAATACATCATCTGCAAATAATTGATAAATAGGCAGAGCGCCACACACCTGTGATCACAGCCCTTGAGTGGCTGAGGCAGGAGAACCCTGAGCTCAAGGCCAGCCTTCCTTACACAGCCAATTTGAAACCAGCCTGAGCAACAAGATAGCCTGTGTGAAAGAGAAAAGAAAAATTAATCATCCACCCTCAAAGAAGAAAAAAGGGGGAGGGCATGGGGGCAGGAGGAGGGAAGGTGTGGAGAACTGTTTGAGTTGCCTACTCTTTTATTAAGAAAGTACATCTGGGCTGGAGAAATGGCTGGCAATCAAGAGAGCGGCTTACTGCTCTTGTAGGGGGCCTAGGTTCAGGTCCCAGCACCCAAACGCTGGTTCACAACTGCCAATAACTCCGGTGCCAGGAGATGCACTGCCCTCTTCTGGTCTCTGTGTGCACTGCAACATACATGGTACCCATAATCTCTCTCTCTCTCTCTCTCTCTCTCTCTCTCTCTCTCTCTCTCTCTCTCTCTCTCTCTCTCTCTCTCTCTCTCACACACACACACACACACACACACACACACACACACACACACATATGCACAAATAAATCACAAGCAAATGTTTAAGAAAAATAAGCCCTTAAACTTACTATCTTGATTCTTACCGGCTCATTAGCCCAGGTAGTATTTTATCTATTTTAGCACTTGGGCCATAATCAGCTTTTGGAATTGGAACTGAATCCAGGGTTTCCTCTTCATCTCGGTAATGATGTTTCTGATGGTTGGTGGGTAGAATGGTTGGTCTGGTTTGGTGGAGTTTCTCCTGCAGAGCTGATATTTTGATTTTCTTCTCCTGCTCTCTTTCCCCTTCTCAGAATCCGGAGCTGCTACTGCCGGCCTAGCCAACCCACGGGGAGATGATTCCTCATGAAGGGCCTGGATCCCCTACAGAAATCCAATGTGACTCTCCGTTTATCAGATTAAAACCGGAGCCAGCCAGACAGTGAAACAGCCACCGTGGAGGGGGGACGGCGAAAAATGAAATCCAACCAAGAGCGGAGCAATGAATGCCTGCCTCCCAAGAAGCGTGAGATCCCTGCCACCAGCCGGCCCTCTGAGGAGAAGGCCACTGCTCTGCCCAGCGACAATCACTGCGTGGAGGGTGTGGCATGGCTCCCCAGCACCCCTGGCAGCCGCGGCCATGGGGGTGGGCGGCATGGGCCAGCAGGGACTTCTGGGGAGCTTGGTTTACAAGGAATGGGTTTACATAAAGCACTGTCCACAGGGCTGGACTACTCCCCACCCAGTGTTCCCAGGTCAGTCCCCACAGCCACCACGCTGCCCACGGTGTACCCTCCTCCTCAGTCCGGGACCCCAGTATCTCCCATGCAGTATGCCCACCTTTCACACACCTTCCAGTTCATTGGGTCCTCCCAATACAGTGGACCCTACGCTGGCTTCATCCCTTCCCAGCTGATCTCCCCATCAGGCAACCCAGTCACCAGTGCAGTGGCCTCAGCTGCAGGGGCCACCACTCCATCACAGCGCTCCCAACTGGAGGCCTATTCCACCCTGCTGGCCAACATGGGCAGTCTGAGCCAGGCACCAGGACATAAAGTTGAGCCCCCATCGCAGCAGCACCTCAGCAGGGCTGCAGGGCTAGTCTCCCCGGGCTCCCCTCCACCCGCCCAGCAGAACCAGTACATTCATATTTCCAGCTCTCCCCAGAGCTCTGGGCGGACAACATCTCCTCCACCCATCCCGGTCCACCTCCATCCCCATCAGACGATGATCCCGCACACCCTCACCCTGGGGCCCTCATCCCAGGTGGTCGTGCAATACAGCGATGCTGGAGGCCACTTTGTTCCTCGAGAGTCCACCAAAAAAGCAGAAAGCAGCCGTTTGCAGCAGGCTATGCAAGCCAAGGAGGTCCTGAATGGGGAGATGGAGAAGAGCCGGAGGTATGGAGTGCCGTCCTCTGTGGAACTGAGCCTGGGAAAGGCAAGCGGCAAGTCAGTGCCTCATCCCTATGAGTCCAGGCATGTGGTGGTCCACCCAAGCCCAGCAGACTACAGCAGTCGTGATAGCTCTGGGGTCCGTGGATCTGTGATGGTCCTGCCCAACAGCAACACACCCTCAGCCGACCTGGAGGCACAGCAGGGCACACATCGAGAAGCCTCCCCATCTACCCTCAACGACAAGAGCAGTCTGCACCTAGGGAAGCCCGGCCACAGGTCCTATGCACTGTCCCCCCACACGGTCATTCAAACCACACACAGTGCATCAGAGCCTCTCCCAGTGGGCCTACCAGCCACAGCCTTCTATGCTGGGACTCAACCTCCTGTCATCGGCTACCTGAGCGGCCAGCAGCAAGCAATCACATACGCCGGCAATCTGCCCCAGCACCTGGTGATCCCAGGCACCCAGCCCCTGCTCATCCCAGTGGGCAGCCCTGACATGGACACACCTGGGGCAGCCTCGGCCATAGTCACATCATCACCCCAGTTTGCTGCAGTGCCTCACACATTTGTCACCACCGCTCTGCCCAAGAGCGAGAACTTCAACCCCGAGGCGCTGGTCACCCAGGCCGCCTACCCAGCCATGGTGCAGGCCCAGATCCACCTGCCGGTGGTGCAGTCTGTGGCGTCCCCTGCCACGGTGCCACCCACGCTGCCGCCATATTTCATGAAAGGCTCCATTATCCAGCTGGCCAACGGGGAGCTGAAAAAGGTGGAGGACCTGAAGACAGAGGACTTCATCCAGAGTGCAGAGATTAGCAGCGACCTCAAGATCGACTCCAGCACGGTGGAGAGGATCGAGGACAGCCACAGCCCCGGCGTGGCCGTGATACAATTTGCTGTGGGTGAACACCGAGCCCAGGTAACCCTCACCAGGGTCATACACGTAGGGGGGCCCCCACCCCCATTCTCTCATTTTCTGGCATGGTGATTTCTTCTGGCAGGTAGGGTTCCCACTGTCACCTGGTGAAGGTGTGTAGGGGGGAAGGGGAGCGGGGGATCCTTTCTTGCTGAAGAGCAGCTCCCTTAAGAGAGAGCCACCACAGATAATATGGCAGGTCAGGGAGGGGGGTTCTTGTTCTTATAGGTTTGGCATTATATGAGAAGAGGGTAGGGGGATAACATAATACCATGTGACCTAGACTACATGCCAGAACTCACCAAGTAGGAAAACACAGGTACCCAGTGTGTCCTCGACTTCACAATAGCTGAAGATGCCCGTGAACTTCTCATCCTCCTGCCTCCATCTCCAGAGTTATGGGATTGCAGGCATGCGCCACCATGCCCAGTTTATTCAGTATTAGGAATCGAACCCAGGGCCTTATGCTTGCTTGGCAAGGACTGTACTAATTGGGCTACATCTCAATACTTCTCAAAATCTTAAATCATCTTCCTATTTATATGCAATAGCAGCTTTACTGACCACATTGTTGACAGTCAGCCAGGCGTGTTCCCTCCTAGGTACATCCCCTTGAAAGACCAGATGTGGAATCTTGCTCAAGGTCATGGGCCCTGCTTCCCTGAAACCTTTTAACCTGGCATGGTCTTTATGGAAAAATACCACAGTCATTCAGTATTTAGTAAGATCCAGGAACATTTTCTGGAAAGTTCTGGTTCTGAGGAGAAGATGGTGGTATGATTATTTATAGCATTATATGTGGCTGTTGCTCACTACCCATGTGAAATGACATCAGCAGAATGGACTCTCAGGCCCTAAGCGGGCTGTGGAAATCCATCAGAATGCGTTCCTCTCTTAGAACATGGTTTTGACTAGAGGCAAGCAGGCAAAGTATTGGTTTATTTGTTTCAATGCTGGGAATCGAACCCAGGACCTCATACAGGCTAGGTGGGCTCTCTACCACTGAGTGACATTCCTAGCCAGTTTTGAAATGATATTTTCTCTGAGCAGTATCTTTCAGCTTGGGGATGAATTCCACCACTGTAGCCTGGGGATTGCATATCTAGGCCTAAACAGACTAGCAAGGCCACAATGTAAGGAAAGCCAACAGGGCCAGCAATCTCTATGTGTTTGCCCCTGCTCAGAACTCCACAAAATGAATATGCAAATCGTGAAGAGACTGCCTTCCCTGTGAGGTCAGACCCTGTTTCTCTTCCTACCCACCTCCTCTATAGCCTGACAGCAGGGCTTCCAGCAGCATGAGGAACAGACAGAATGTCTGTCCCTCTCCTGTGACAGAAAACACTGTTGTAAAGCCACACAAGAGGCCTGTGGTCTGCTAAAGAGATGGCTTGGGGTTCGGGCCACAGAAATAAAAGCACAAGGCTCAGACCCAACCAGTGAGTTGTGGTTTTACTCTGGAAGCTTATCAGAGACCGGCTGGCTGATGTCATTGCAGCTGAAAATGTTCCACGAGCAGTGCAGGTTTGGAATCACAGATCCAGAAAGAGAGAAAAAAGAGAGCAGGGGAGCCTGGTGAGGAAGAGAGCCACAGCAGACTTAATTGAGCTTGCAAGTGCTGCCCTCCGTCTCCAGTATCACAGAGGACCTTTCTCTGAGCAGATGCCCAGGCCTCTGCAACTGGTTAGATACAGCTCACACACACAGGGAAATGTAGAGATAAGCAAATTGTTGGACTTCTGGAACAAAAATCATTTAGGAAACTTGAGGGAGAAAGATGGTTTTCTCTAGAACAGAAATAGCTCTGTGACCCTGGGCATAAATCCTGCATGATCAGAGGGCTGCAGTGATGGCTGGCTTCAGACAACCCCCATGGTCCTTCCCAGAGAGCACTGAGGGGTAGTGGGGAGAGGTAGAAGGCCAGTTGTGCATTTGTGTGGGGCAACTGACTTTTCCCAACAACCCCCGGACGAGGCTCTCTCTTCTCTAAAGCAGGCTAGCCTAGGATGCTGTTAAAGACAGTCTTCTGAGTCTGTGGGGTTTGGTTTTCTTTTTCATTCTTGTTTTGTGTTTTTCGTGTGTGTGTGTGTGTGTGTGTGTGTGTGTGTGTGTCTATGGTATGCATGTGTATATGTGTCTATCTGTATGTCTATTTGTCAATGAGGGGTATGTGTGTATGTATGTATGTGTTTATGGTTGTGTGTATATATATCTGTGTGTATGGTGCATGTGTGTGTATGTGTGTGTCTGTATTTCTATGGGATACATGTGTATGTGGGTATGTCTGCGGTATGTGTGTGTGTGCGTGTGTGTGTGTGTGTGTGTGTGTTGGAATCTAGTTCCTTGTATGTTACCTGGCAGGAACTATACTACTAAAGCTCTCTCCCCTGGCCCTTCCTCAGCTTCTTGTTGTTTTAAGCCTTTGCTTTTCTGTCTTGCAGAACAAACTTCGTTGTTTCTATTTCCTTCAGTAACAAAAAGTTAAAGGTATATTCAGGGGCGCTCCTACTGACTTTCAGCTATAACCAGTACATGGATATAGCAGGAACTGAGGCAGGAATCTATATTGGTGTGTGTGTGTGTGTGTGTGTGTGTGTGTGTGTGTGTGTGTGTGTGTAGTTGCAAACACCTGTAGACCCCCACAAGGAGGCCAAAGAAGGGTATTGGATGTCTCCTTCTCTACCTCCCAGCCTTGCTTCCTTCAGATGGAGACTTGGACCTTTCGTCTGGCTGGCTGGCCAATAAGTCCTGAAAATGTCTGGAGTTACAAGCACACATAGCCACCCTAGATTTTTACATGTGTATTGGGGATTCAAACTTAGGCCCTCCTATTTGCAAGGCAAATGCCCTTACGCACTGAGCCATGTACCCAGGCCCTTGGTGATGATTTTTAAGGATCTGAATCCTAACTTCTTTTGTGGAAAGGTGCCTCCAGTGTTGTCCCTGACTTGCATTCATGACGCAGTAATAATAATATAGCAGGAAAATGCTTTCCTGTGTTTGCCACCCACCGCCTCTGCGGCTTTGCTGTACACTGCCCTGTTATGCCCTTCTAAAACAGTGTCATGGGGAAAGCTGTCAGCATCGATCCCTAGCCCTATTTGCTGAGAAAGGCAAGCATCATTCCTCTCAAGGTAGTCAAGCAGCACATTCTGCAAAGGTAGGAACAGGGTTCCTGCTCCCACTGTGCCTTGGATCAGCCTGGGATCCCCACAGGACAGCTTCCTTTGGGTTCACTCCCAAATGTAACCCGCCTATTGCTCTCCCTGCATTGGGCCATAAGCCTATGCATGTCTCAGCTATGAGATCCACAGAAAAGGAAAAGAAAAAAGAATGAGTATGGCTGGGGAGGAGGCAAGTTATGTACTGAGAAAATGCATTAGTAGATGCCTTAAGACAAAAAAGTGTCAGTCTGCCAGGTGGTGGTGGCGGTGGCAGTGGTGGCAGTGGCGGCAGCAGCACACGCCTTTAATCCCAGCACTTGGGAGGCAGAGGCAGGCAGATTTCTGTGAGTTCTGGGCCAGCCTGGTCTCCAGAGCAAATGCCAGGACAGCCAAGGTCACACAAAGAAACCCCATCTCAAAAAACCAAAAAAGAAAAGAAAGAAAAGTCTCGGTCTGACTCTGTCCTCCACATCTGGCAACCCCAGCACCTGGGACAGTGCTCTGTGCTCTGTAGGTGACTTTGACCCTGAGAAGGGGGTAGGAGTGGAAGGGAGGTTTGCTCCAGAAGAGAAAATGCAGTGTCACACGCTCTGAAAAGAACACAGGGAAAGAAAAGCAGTCTCCTCAACCCTAGTCAGAAAGATGGCTTTCCAGGTGAACACAGCAGGCCTCTCACCTTGATGCCTGTCCCCAGGCTGAAGGAGGCCACTATTCCCACTTCTGCTAGGCAGTGTAAACGAACAGGCCAGTCTGCGTGCGCATGCGTAGCCAGCATGCATAGGAGCTGGACATGAACAAGAACTGGGGGTCCACCCCTTCGGGTCAGCATGAGCACCCATGTACAAACTGAGGGCCTCTGGGGAGTTGTCAGCCGTGTCTCTACTGGGAAAGCTCCTGTCCAAGAGCATGCCACTGGCTTCTGTCCTTCAGTGTCTCATTGCAGGAGCAACCTGCCTTTCTCTGTCCCATGCTGCTCTGGGAGGGATGCCTGCTTTTCTGAAGAACACCCAGGATGTGCTCAGTGACGCCTTTGTAAAGTACTCTGGCCAACACTCTCCCCTGGCTGTTGCTCTCCTCAATGCTGAGCTCGTTGTTATTAGGGCTGTCTGTCACTTCCCAGGACCCCC